>NC_066837.1:5494443-5786019 GCF_001640805.2 Lates calcarifer
TTTCTTTTCTTTCTGAACTTCCTGAAGTTTCACTTATTTCCTCATAAAAACTTTGACAACTATATACCTGAAAAGATAATGAGTGCTTAACAGCCTATGAGGCAATCACAATGTCCCACATAAGGCCAATTTATAATGAATGCAGAGCCTACACCATTGTAAGTATTTATACTTGTGCACTGGTGTGTCTGGGTCACTCTGCAAATACACCATCAAAATGCTAGCTGGCAGTGCGGTTTCTGTGCCACTGTGTTGAGTTTCTTCACGTACTTCAGCTTGGAGTTGGAGCTAATAAATGTTGAACAGTTACTTTCACTGAAATTAGTGCAACACAGAAAAGAGAGGACGTCAGAGGAGATGGTGTGTACGATCACTGAACCGACTGAGACAGGAGGAGTGAGGATAGGAGTGAGGTTTGAGGTAGGAGGAAAGCCAGTGTTACCAAGCAGACAACACAATTGTTGTGGTCTAGGGTACGCAGCTACGCTGTACTATGGCATCGATTCCACACCAAAGTATGAACTGGCCTTAATGCACGAATCCAATACTAATCAATACTAATTTTCATACATACTGTACTGAATGCAATAAAGGTAAACAGACTGCTGAATGAAGCACTCTTACTTTCTGTTTACCTCACATTTACATCACAGCACTGTGTCAGGAAAAAACCATCCTGAACCACCTGACAATTAAGTTAGACATTTAATAAACAGTCAAAACACCTTCAAAGAATTTCTAAATGTTGATTTGCAACCTGCATTAACCTTTAATTTTGATCAGTATGACCGTCACATATATGGCTGCCCTTTTGCAGCCGTATGTGCCACACAGTTTTTTTTTTTTTTTTTTTTTTTTTTAATCACAACACTCACACAGCCAATGACATGGCAGTCTGAGCACCTGACTTTTAAGAAGGACTTCGAATTTCAACTCAATCTACCCAGGATGACAGCCTAGTCAGACTCAAATTTCCAGAGAAATTGATGGACAGCTCAAACAAATTATTGTATATATTAAATTGAGCCTAGTATTACATCCCTATGATCCTCACCAGGTCTTTTAATAACTGTAAATTTAACAAATGCTGTCAGGTCCCAACACATTACATAAGACTAAAATGAAGCCTTGCATGATGAAAGATTTCATTTCATTTCATAATTGTGTGTCTACCTTTTTGTTTTTGCCCATGGGAAAATGTAACACACTTTTTTTTACACACCACAAACACAAACAAAGCATAGGACAAATTGGACAGGCTATGTGGGTATGTGTGATTGAGCATTCTGTTTACATTACAGCCAGAGTTAATCGTAGAGAAAATGGTGTGTGTGTGTGTGTGTGTGTGTGTGTGTGTGTGTGTGTGTGTGTGGTGTGTGTGTGTATGCATGCATGCAACGGACAAGACTGCAGTGTTTATAACCTGTAAGATCTGCTCCACTGCTCACAAGGAAACATGCAATCATTCTCTTATTACCAGTTTTGACTGGATGCATTGAGACACACTCAGCACACGCATAAGCAGGTACAAAACAAACACACACACCGATGAACGCTGGTGGAATCAACCCACAGTAATGAGAGGCATTCATGTGGAGTGACCACAGCTCCACCTAGTGCCACTTTTTCATATTTCATTCATGATTCATTAAAAAAAAAGAATAAAACTCTAAAGGACAACCACTATACTTTTCTTTTTCTGTCTCTCAGTCACACATTCAGAGTTTCACCTTATGTTGAGTCCAGTAGACTGCCCCAGGTTTTCCCAGGCTTGAAGCTTCTCAGCCAGCCTCTAAAAATTGAAGAAACATATGGTTACATGTTTGTCTTGACAGTACAGGACGAACATGATGTTGTGATGATAACAAAAAAGGAATATGCAAGCTAGAGCCCAGCCAATATCTGATTTTAAGGTGTTATCGATCTGTAGAGTGAAAACAATCTGATTATATCACACAACATTCCCTATATCTAACATACATGTTTTAAGCAATGCTCAATCAAATTAGGTTATTAAGAAGTTCTGAAAGATATGTAGTGGGGCAGGATCGCCATAAATTTAACTAGAAATTAAATAAATATTTTAAAAAAAACAACTACAACAAAAATAGTTCAAACTTGAATTAAGAAAAGTAAGACAAAAAAAGCCACAAAAAAAAAGCTACAGCCTAAAACACAATCTCATACAAAACAGACACAGTCTGCCAAAATTATCCAAAAATTCAGGCCAACCAATACATTGGTCAGGCTCTACAACAAGTGCAATGCACTTTTCATTTCTCCATTTCATATTCATGGCAGTCATCAAAATTCTTTGAACACCTGAATGATCTTTGTGATAAGTACATAGGTGGAGTAGACATGTAGGAGGAAGAAGAGACGTTTAAGGTTCTTTATTGAGCATGTGAAGACTTCGTCTCTTCTTACTCTTACATGTTTAAAGTAGTGAAAAGCTACAATGAAGTGAAAATCAATGTTACAGAGTGAAATGCACAATACAGTCTCACAGCTACACTCAGCTCACCTCTTTGTCCAGCTCCATATTGACCAGCTCCTCTTTGGTTTTCTCCATCCTCTCCAGCTTCCTCCTCAGCCCCTCCACCTCCTCTTTCAGCAGGCTACAATTCTCCCTGCTCTCCCTGGACAGAGCCAACAGAACGAAGACAAAAACACAACATTAACTTCAAAGCTTGGATTGAGCGCGTGATGTAGGAAAGGATCTCTGTCGACTTTCACACTCTGACTCGATTTTAAAACTTGATTTCAGATATAGTGAGATTACAATGACTACATGTATGCACACACAAAAAAACAGATTTTTGTAAATGATCAGGTTAAAGCAGGAAATTGGAGAACATATTAAAATGCTCTGAATTCATCTGATTACTCTAAAACCCCAGATTACACACACTTTCTCTGTAAAAAGGGATCAGATGTGCTAGAGCAACAAAGAGCATAGAAGAAATGAGCGTCAGGTTCTTCACACCTCTATATCAGATGAAAATTACAGCCTCTGCAGTCTGCTATCAGTCACAATGAATGGTGTCAGTGATATTACTGTCCAACATGACATTACTTTTCCTATTCTGGTTCGAAAGTTAGAGCCAAACTTTTTGAGCACAGTGGGATCTTACTTGGTTGTACTCTTTAAAAATAAAAGGAGTGCCTATTCAGCTGAAAGGTGAAACCTTTTGGAAGGCATTCAAAACCTAAAAATGGATTTAACCTGAGAAAGGCATTATCATCTCTGAGGCGCTTCAACTCCTTCTCCAGATCTGGAACCCTGGCCACCTCCGACTTAACAGTCTTCACAATGGCGATGTCTTGCTCCTGGAGGGCAAGACGTCTCTCCAACTCCTGCCAAAATTGTAGAGGGAAATCATCCAAAAGAAATTACAACAGTACAACAGTTTATGAACCTGCCTGTTTATCATGTAAAAAATATGTACATACACCCACAAGTTAAAAATACATTACATAAAAAGTGGGAAAAAAACATTTCAACTAACACTGTGCAGTTTAAAGATACAAAATGAAGTGAAAAAGTAGTTCAAACAAGAAAGCTGTACTGTCCAAAATTCACCTGATTAACTATACATGTGGCACTGAGTGTGTTAATATGCACAAGGCTGTCTTGGTTATGAGTTTTAACTTGGCTTTGATGATATTTGGGATAAGATGTTTACATGCAGCTAAGAGTGAGCTGCATATCCCTAAAAGATCCAGGTAGGTTCCTCATTGTCTGCTTGTAATTTAATTCTCTGCATCCAGCCACTCACTGCCATTTTTGTTCAAACTCAGTTAGTAGCAGGGTTGCTCGGACACTGATGTTTTTACACTACTGCTGGAATTGGCTTCTCCAACTTAATATCAGCAATGAGGAATAAGAGCAACAAGGCATAAAAATTTATCTTACACATTACCAGTGACTACTTTCAATTCAGCATATACAAACACTGACCAGCCACAACATTAAAACCAGTAACACTGAATATTGATCATCTTGTTAGAATACAGTGTTCTGCTGGGAAAATGTGGGTCCTGGCAATCATCTGGAAGTTACTTGACACATACCATGCACCTAAACATTGTTGCAGACCAAGTACACTCCCCATGGCAACAGCACACCCCCAATGTGCACCACCCACACTGAAAAACTGCTCAAAAATGGCTCTAGGACCACAACAAAGAGCCTAAGGCATTGACCTGGCCTCCAAACTCCCCAGATCCCAATCTGGTTGAGCATCTGTGGGATGAGCTGGAACAAGCCAGATCTATGGGGGCCTCACCTCACAACCCACATGGACCAAAGGATCTGCTGCCAATGTCCTGTTGCCAAACACTCCCAGAGGTCCTGTGTCCAAGCCCCAACAGATCAGAGCTGTTCTGGCGGCAGAAGGTGGATACAGTATTACACAATATTACGCAGGACCCACAGATGCTCTTGCTGTGGAGGGATATGCTTGGTTTTTCAACAATGTTTGGTGGTTGGTCCAGATGAATGCCAGGACCAAAGATTTCCCAGCAGAATACTGCATCATAACGAGATGATCAATGTTAATCACCTATCAGTGGTTTCACAGTTATGGCTGTTTATCATGACAAGTTTGTCCTCCATGCACAAACCCTGAGATAACAGCGTGGCTGACAATAATGTCCACTGTGTGTCACTACAACATACCTTGATCTTGATGATGTGCTCTGAGCAGGAGGACTGGGCAGCTTGAAGATTCTGGCAAACCTGAGACACTTCCTGATACTTCCTAATTATAATACCAATCAGATAGAAGTGTGTGGTCAGCATTAGTCTTATGCAGCACAGCTCATTGTGCATTAGATGGGCAAGTTGGAGTCTTTTTATGTGTCTGTACCTGCGTTGTAAGTCTAGTTGTTCCTGCAGTTCCTGGTTTTCCAGGGTTTGAGTAGAAATTGTCGAGTCTTTGTTTTGAATTTTCTGCTTGAGCTCTCTGATCTCATCCTTCAAAGAACTGACAGTCTGGGAAGAGATTACAGAAGTGAGCCAACATAAGATAAGAGACATGACCAGAGTAGCAAAATAAGTGTATGTGTGACTCTGTATGTGTATGTGTATGTATGTGTGTGTGTGTGTGTGTGTGTGTGTGTGTGTGTGTGTGTGTGTGTGTGTGTGTGTGTACCTGGTTAGCAGTATTAAGTCTAGAATCTCGCTCCTCCAGTTTCTTGTTGAGGCCCTCCAGGTTTTTACGGAGAGCACGATTTGCCTCCACCTGCTCTGATAGGTTCTTAGCTGCCTCAGTCTCTCTCTCCTCCAACTTTTTTATTCGTCCCAAGAGTTCCTGGTTCCGGTCAATCTCATGCTTTGCATAAAAGTTTGAGAAAGAGATTTTACCAGATGTTTCTGTGACACTTGTTAGTTCATGTGAGATTTTCTGGGTAAAACAGTCACATAAAATTAGACCTAATCCTCATCATGTACTCATCTGTATTACACAAACACATTAAGATGCATGACCTGTACCTCCAAGTCTCGTGCACTGTCAGAAGCAGCCTTCTCCAGTTCAAATCGAGCTCGTTTGTGACTCATCTCCATCTGCTTTTTCTCCTGGTCCAACTGGAGGTAGCGATTCTTTGAGTAAACCTGCTCTGCTGCTTCCAACAGCTAAAAAGGAAGACAAGTCAGTGAGTGCAGGGGTTGCATGTTAATACTGCCTCTACATGGCTTATTGATGATGCTGTCAGTCGCTGTATACCTCCATGCTGCGTTTGTACTGACTCTGCAGGTTCCCACTCCCTGCTGAGTGATCTGACAGCCGCTGTGGATGTTCAGGGCGACTGATGAAGGAGTTGAAGGACTTCAAGGTTGTTAACACAGTTGTGTCGTCTTCTAAATCCATTTTGTGAGTCACTGGTGTTGCGAAGTACAAATGAAGGGTTCAGAGTGAAAGCAAGAGCCAGTGTTTTACTACAAAATCAATGCTTATTTTCAATCGCAAGGCACAACAGTAAGGTTAAAGTTGAGTGATTATGACAGATACATAAATAGATTTATTCATGCTAATGGAGGAAGTGAAAATTACCATGGATAGGGTCATATTCGTCAAATTAACGTTACAGAACGCCAACAGGCTAGCAGTTAACGTTAAATAAGTTACAGCCACAGCTAACCTAGCGGCTAAAACAAAAGCTAATGTATAGTTGCTTAGTTGCGTTAGTTAAGTTATTCTGGGACTTTTTCGCCCATGTCTTTGTGCTTACCTGTTTAAACTGCTCTTTTAAAGTTACATGCAAAGCATGAGTTACACTGAAAGAGTAAGCGTTAGTTTTCCGCAGCAACTGTGAAGGTGCTATCAAGCTAATAATATAAAATGAACCACCTATTCTTTGCGTTATTGGCGTCTCGATCGATAGCAAAGTCCTCACCTCCTCGGAGCTGACTTGCTTGTGAAGAAGTGCAGGGTAGTTGCAGATAAGTTATCTTTGCACTGCTAGCTTGTTAGCTTGGCCACCGCTCTGCAAACACACAGAAATCCCTCCACTTCAGCTCGAATGAGAGGCGTGCGGTATCGCGAGACTTCGACGCGAGATCGGTAGAGTGTAAGTTAAAGACTTCTGTTGGGTGAATGGAGAAATTCAACTGTACAGTGTACGTTGTTATGTACCACTAAACACACGTTTATCCGACATGGATGAATAAAAACATTTTAGTGGAAAGTCTGTTTATGAATCCACCTTTGTGCTAAGAACCATTACCAACAATATTATCATACCACCACTGTTAGCTTTACAGGTATTAAAATGATTCAAATATGTAAAATAGAGCACATTGAGAATAAATATATCATGGTATATTACTCTATTTTTGCATATACTTGGATCACTCTATATAAAAGCATTAATATCCAAAATTGTAGTTGAATAGTTTTTCCCACAGAGAGCAGCATTGCTACATACATCAGTCTACACTTTACACAGAAAGTGGTCTGGTGGGGGAAACACAAGAGGAATGCTCAGACATAAAACCCAAGAGCATAACATCTGTTTTGGTATTTTTTCATTATAAACATCTTGGTTGCTGTGGTTGGCTTTTCATTATTAAAATGCACAAGTTACTATCAAAAGTGAACAAGCGCATACTCTATGTGCCCACATACCAGACTGATCTGGCACTAGTGACAGTAATTTTGGCACAAGGGTAAAGCATATGGGCCCAGGTGTGACACTGACAGCACAGTTTCAAAGATGACAAACAATGGATGGTATGGGCTCATTGTTGTTGGCAGTACTGCCATGGGTGACAAGAAATAAAAGCATTTGGACCGCTAAGCTATAGCCAGAAGCAGTAAAATCCATGTTTAATTGACAAACTGCCACAAATAATGCTCCTGTAGCAAACAATGAAACTCATTCTTATGCATCCAGTTTGCCTCTGCATAAATACCTCATTGATTCCCACGAGGAAATTCATCTTCTGCACTTGACAGCCACAGTGTAACGCCTGAGGACCAACTCTAATTCTGTAACAAGTGCTGTGGTCTGAGGCAATGGCCAGACTATTCCTTATACCTGAAATGCATTTGTGTCTTTTGACATGGGAAGAAGCTGGAAGACTCAGAGGAAACATGTAAACACAGAGAGAGAAGAGGCTCAGAAAGGACTAAAGCCTCACCTGTGGGATGAGAGTGCTTAACACTTAGCCACCCAAATAAGCAGAGAAAACAAAGAGCAGATATGACAGCAAGATTGGTGTATATTTTTCTTGCTTTTCTCCAGAGTACTAATTGTCTTGCTGTCTTAGGCATTAGCTGACATTTTTATTCAGACCAGTTTACAGCAGCAGTATATCTTATTGAATAGGCTGTAATTACTAAATTACCACACCAAGTTCCCAGTGGAGAGCAGCAGTGCAAGAGGTCAGAGCGATAGCCTTTGCTCACCAATATTTATAATTTTAACATCAAATAAAAGCTAGGGGGATCCAAAAGGGGAGTTTGTTTTTTTTTTCAAAGGTTGGATAAGATCCAAGAGGGAGAGGGTGGAGGGGTGTGAATTCGCCTGAAAAGGTCAGACAGAAGACATGTCCTCTTCAGAGTGACATAAGAGGTCCCTTTCTCTCTGTCACTGTCTCTTTCTTTCTCATCCTTTCACCCCCAAGAGTATTCTGCCTGTTTCGGTCCACTGTCCTCACACCCCCTGCCCCTCCCTCCCCTTTCGTCTCCTTTTTCTTGGACCCCCTATCTCCCTCGCTTACTGGCTAATAACACTTTTTTCCTCACTGTCTTTCTTTATCTGTCACAGTGTGACTCAGTCGCTGCCCCCCTCTCTCTCTTTCTCCCTCTCTCTCTCGGGTATTCGGTGGCTCTCCTCGCCGTCTCCACCTGCCTTCGCCTCCCTCCTGAGGTCGGCCTGAATGCAGTGATCTCTGGAAGATGACGTAAATGCACACACACAAAAAAAAAATACACACGCATTCAGATGCACATTCACGTGTACACACAAACACACACACCCACCATAAGAAGTAAATCAGCAGAAGTGCCTGCAGATGTGTCCTTCATTGCCATCTGTTGAGAGAAATATAAAAGCAGTTCACAAAAAGCCATCTTGCATTCAGTGGCTTTTCCACCCACAGCATGTAAACAACATCACAGACATAAATACTCCAGGTTTATGTAAATTGTAAATGGTTAGGCGGCTGTCATCTAAAATCTACATTATATTTTGTTACCTTGTCTTGTTGGCAGGAATACTGAACTTTACATCTTTACTGCAGAATGGTAAGAAATAATAATCGTGACTGCCATAAAAAAAAGGCTTTTAGCATCAAAAGTCATCTGAGACAGTGTAGTAAACTCGTGGAACACATAATTACTGCACACTTTTAAGCTTTTTACACATGTCCTCATTGCTTCAGTGCATTTGAATAGTCTTTTATTTCTGGGTTACACTTGTATTCATGTCTTGCGGTTGTAAACTTGATTTTTGAGTGAAAGGCATCTTGATGATGCAGAAAATACCCCTCTTGGGGGACTGACATGTGAGGACCTGAAATAGAAATGAAGTCAGTCAAATCATGCTTCACTCAGAGTAGACAGAGAGAGGTCACTTCAAGGTCACAATGACACAAGGTATTCCTCAGAAACTATTGTAAATCTATGAGGCAAAGACAGAAGAGGACAATTAGGAGGGGGAAAAGGATATTAAATAGATAAGAGAGAGCAGAAGGTGAGGACAGAGAAATGTGAATTTGTAATCAACATGGGTCCATACAGTGGAAGGCAGGGAAGGACCGGGGAAAAGGAAAAGAGAAATGGGAGATAGAGGGAAGAAAATTGGAGACAAAAGCAGAGAGAGGGACAGAAAACAATGTTAGAGATCAAATGAGGCAAAGGTTAAAGAGAGGAATCAATAGAGTAGTGATTTTATACTCTTCTAATGAAGGAGGACAGAGTCAATAGCTGATTCAGGCTTCCTGTGTTCCTGTGCCCTAGGGAATACTTTCACAATATTAGTTTATGGTGACGTGCGCTCTCATGCACACATACATACACACTGAGATAGCAAAACGGACGACACAATGACACCCGATGATGCCCAAAGAAACCTGCTATCAGAGAAGAAATTAAAAATAAATTGTGCTTATTAATTAATAAAATAAGAAAACTCAGTGGAGCAAGTAAGATGGGGGTGAGATGTGTGGGTCACATGATTCTCTGAATTCTTCCCCCCTGGGGTTTTCCAACACCCACAGCATCTCTGCAGTCTGCAGGGCAACCCTCCAGAGAGCAGAAATATTGTCAGCACAGAACATGTCTCTAAACTATGAGCGTCATCTTCTGCTTTAACCCTAAATGTACTCTAAACGTACATGACTGATACATCATACACTGTCATTTTTAGAAAAATATGTATTGTATTCACTATGACTGTGAGTGTAGTCTGCATTAGATTTCCATGAATTGCTGTCACTCACCTGGTTGCAATCAATAATCTATCCAGCAGCATTCCCTTGGGAGTCACTTGCTATGTTTGTGCTGCTGTGTGTAGTTGTGTGTGTGTGTGTGTGTCAGGTATATGAACACAGGTTAGACGGATAAGCAGAAAGACTAATGAATGGATAAGTGGGAATATTGAGTGATAGTCCAGTTGTAAATAAGGTGTAAATAAGTGGGGATATTGACCGGTAGTCTGGTTGTAAATAAGGTACTGATGAAGGCATAAAGTGCTGAGAACTGATTATGTCTAGATATAGACAATATTGTGGTGTGCAAATTACATAGATGTGTTTTATCTGAGGCTTGTTTGGCACTGGAGAATGAGAAGTATCGAGGTGTCGGTGCAGGAGAGTTGGGCGAACGGAGGGGGAATAAGAGTAAATAAACACTCACAAGGAAGTGGAAGGAGAAGGAGTGTGATGGAGGTACCAAGAAGGTGGGATGGAGGGAACAAACAGATGTTGTAGAGAAGGGCAGAGTACGTGGAGGAGATGTACAGGTAAGAAACTGTAGGGAAGTAGCGACTGAGAGCAAGCTGTAACCTAGCTACCACCAACAGCCAGAACTCATTCCATATGGAGTGATGTGTGCTGTGCATGTTGAATGCTGATACTGCAGTTTCACTCATATTGGATTTTAAAAGCTGATATGAATGCCAATATATACAGTCAATAATGGATGATATGATCATCAAAAACCCCAGGGTAGCGAAGTTCTTCAGGGCAGCTAATTATGGTGAAGTGATCTGCACTTTTTTGTTTCCCTGCTTATTCAGCAGGAAAATAATTATAAATAAGCACATTGGTGACCTCTGTTGTCATGGTTATAATAATATAAACACGGTTAACACTGTGGGCCAGTCATGGATAACAGTATACAGTTCATACACTTTAGCTTCATGCATGCAATGTCACGATATGTTCAAGTCACTACCCCCCCACCCCCCGCACATATGTGACAGTCAGCATCTGCCGTCGCACATTGGTAAAGGCAAAAAACATTGCAAACAGTGTTGTGAAAACCATGAAGAGCTGTTGTGCAATCAAGTGTTCAGCCTGTCAGAGGCTTAAGAAAAGCAACATGAGGTGATGCTTTCTAAGAGACTGTGTAATGTTAAATAAGCACACACATATTTCTGAATATAATATAATAGAATTTTACTAATTATACTGGTCTGGCATGTTAGCAAACTGGTATATTAATGTAACTCCCACAGAGGTTAGGACTGTATGTTGTATTAGACCAGTCATTTTACTACAAGACTCCTGTGATTTATTTTCTTCTCTATCTTTCTTCTTCAGTTTTGTCCTGAATGCTGATGGAATTGCAAGTGAAACACTGATTTGCCAGAGCTATCCTTGGTAATCAGTGAAGCCTCAAAAATTGCTTCGTCCATGCTCTGTGAGCTGTGTGACACTACGTAACAAAATTACTCTTTTGCCCGTGACCTTTGTAGATCTGATAGCTTTGGCTGGATCGGGCACAAGTCAGACAGAGGCTGACATCTCTGAGAGTCTCACAACAGGGAAGAGGGGTGAGTTAACGTGGGAGGGACCAACTTCTAATAGAAGTGAGCTCCATCATAGCTCAGGCAGTTTATCAAGTAACACTTCTGCCCTATTGATTTTCTCTCTCCTACCCCTCCTTCATCCACGATGACGACCTTCAGCACGTTTGTCTTTGTGGTGGAGCTTTACATGTGGGGGAGCACAGCTTTACTTGTATGCAGCAGATGCAGCTGCTGTGATTACAGTCCTTACAGATGCAATGATGAAGCTTCAATGATTGAATAATGATGATGCCACTGGTTCACAGAACATCTGGAATTGGATGCACATTGAAACACAAGGATGCAGCAGCTGTTTCAACAATTTATTAGAACTGAATCGATATCTGGTTGAATGGTTAAAATAATATTTTTTAAATGACAGCACAGTGCAGAAAACAGAGGAGCGAATCAGAAAGAGAAATTGAGATTGTCAGTGTTCTTCCAGCTGATTTTTTTTTTTTTTTGTCTGACATATATACAGAACATTAAGACAGCAGAGTACAAGACATATTCATCAGTTAATGAATCGTGAACTAAGTAAAATATGGTTATACAAATGGAAAATTACATCTTCCAACATGCACAATTAAACACAGTTTGAAGTGAGGCCTGGAGGAAAGGGGCTTAGAGAGAGAAGCCTCATGAGACAGTCATTATTTTATGTGTCTTGTTAAAAAGTAAAACCAGTAAAATTCTTTAAGCTCTTTATACCTGAGCCCATTAAATCTTCTAAAAGCAACCCACCTTCAGACTAACTCCATATTTTCACCTTTCCCCAATTTCCAAACATGAAACAGTTGTAATATTAACAATAATTAATATTGTTAATATTACAGGATACAATTCATTTTTACCAGGAGTTTACAGGAGGAAAGATTCTTAAAACTGTTTTAATTGATCATTTGGTCGCTTGGGGGCAGGAGAACAAGCTCTATGCACTGACATGACATCATTTCGATAACTTGGTATGGCTGACATGTTAGGAAACAGCTGCCTTTTTACACATCCAGCAGGCACAGAGCAGCATTAGCAGTCATTCAGACTAATGCATCCAACTACTTGAGACTTTTAAGTCCAGTATTCACTCTCCTTTTAGCTCTGTTTTGGTTCAAACCAGCTCCTGAGTGAAATATCTTTGTATTTCAAACTGCTAAATGCTCCACTTTCTTCACTAGCTACACTTTCAGTAACCTTTTTCACATTACATAGTCATTTGACCCACTGTTAATATAAAAATATTGATTACTGCAGCTCTAAGATGTCTAAACTGGCCAACAGTGGGTTAATTTATCATCAACCCACTCCAGAACAGAGGAGTTTTGAAGGTTTAACAGTTCACACTCATTCACACACACGCCAAGGTGAAACAACTTGTGAGATTATCAGAAACATCAGCAAATGAAATATGTTCTTTTTTATCCGTAGATTCTCCTTCCTCTCCATATTCTCTCAACATGCTGATGATTATTTTCCAACTTTTCTCATTACCTTCCTTGTTTGTGAAACAGCGAGAGACTGGGAGCATGATAAGTGGTGATAGTTCTGCATTATCCAAAGGCTGGAAATCATTTTTAAAAAATATGGGCCAGACTTTCAAACACGACATGAGCATGTGCTTTCAAATTGATCTTTTTTTTCAGTCACAATTTTTCAAAATAATCTAGGAAGCAATTATGGATGACAGCAGATTTATCATTGTCTATATTTACAGTTCATATTTTTTGTAATATTACTATATTTATTATCTTTATTTATAAGTCTGAAAATACAAAGCATCAACATGAGCCCAGCATCAAAACTGTTTGCTGGTTTGTTGCTTTAAATACTCCACCCTGTTTTGGAGTTCGAAAGAGACAGAAATATAAAAAAAACCTTGTCTGATAGATCGACCTATCTCACATAAAAGGCCTCTAACATTAGCAGAGGGTTTTGTGTGAAAGTGTGTGTGCGTGTGTGTGTGTGACAGAGAGTTTCATGAATTCCTTGTCTAAATGTGGATTTTATCTCCTGCAAATGTCTCCAGTAAAATGTTATGACAGTTTCTTTCCCTTTTTTCTTTTTTGTCATTAGAGTTCATTCCGTTTCGATTATTCTCTCTTGTTATCAAACTCGCACTGATTCGCGCATGAACCCACATCCGGTGTCTGTTCTCTTTAGCCGAAAGGTTCACTTCATCAGCTCCTCACTGATTATTTCTAGCAGCCAGTGTTTGAAATCTGTCCTCCACGGTAATGTCAGCAGTAGCCCTCTGTACTTCAAACAATAAATACTCAAAGGGAACTCGTCAAACAACAAGGATAGGCGGAAGTGTGAGAGATGAGTTGAAAAATTATTGACATGAAAAATATTTTCCCTTGAAAAAGAATAACCTTTGACATCATATGTATTATGCATTCTGTGTGTCTGTTTGAAGTCTTTCCAAGCTGTCTGTTCAGTCTAGATGTGTTAATACAACTAACTGGAATCATATTTAATATACTGGGTGCTGATTCAGCGCCCCAGGAGTATAAAACACTGCTTTTTGTGGGTCTATGCAATTAATCTCACCCAAGTACTGTCACATATTACACTGAAATACTTGTTTATCTTTACTTGAATATGTCTATTTCATGCCATTTTCTACATCTCCTCCACTAATTTCTGAGAAAAGGAGGCAGCTATTGTTTTTAGTTACATTACACATTAAGACTTTGTGTACAAAACATATGATGAGCTCATAAAAGTATATATTGTTATACAACAGTCCTGAAAATTAGCTCTAGCTTGATGAATTACAACAGTAAAATGCTATTAAACAGCAGCTATGTCATGAATCTATTGTAAATGATAGCAAATCATTAGGTTATCAGATGGTTAATAAATGAATAACTCAAGACCAAGAACCTTTTTGGTTATAAACATGATATCTGCTTAATATCCCCTTATGAAGTGGATATGACAAACGTAGACAAAGAGTAAACTTGTATATATCTAGCTGATGAAGGTTTGGAGGTGTGTTTCCTGCCACCTGACCAATGTATATTCAAGGTTGACCCTGTTTTGTGTTGTTTTCCTGAGGGACGTATCTGTTTTTTTAGCTTCTAAATGCTGCACTCAAACAGCTGCCAGAAAACTAAGAAGATTAGCTGAAAGATGCTAAAAATCCTGAAAGAGCTGAGGGGAATTGCAGGGTTTGATTATAATTTTATTTTGGTTCAGCATTACAAGCAGCGTTCTTCCATCACACAGACATATAATCACTTATAAACATAAAAATATTGATTAGAGCAGCTTTGATTCCCTGCACATTTCTTTTTCTCATAATGATGTCTTTTTAGAGTGATATATTTCATTGTATATATTTATATATTTTTACTTCACTACTTTACGAGGATATTAGTAAGTCCTCCAAAACTGTGACTATGTGCTATGTATGCATTTGTGCATTTGCAGGTTAGTTCATGGATGTTTTTCGCTGCTTTCCTGGCCCACAGAAAACACAGTGGATGTGAAAGCAACATAAAGCCATTATTACGCATTCCATTGGCACCATATGATACCACATGGTACATGGTATGTGGGATATTATACCAAGACCGAAAGGCCACAGAAAGCATTGAAACATGTATTGTATGTCTGGTTAAACTAGAAAATCTATTTTGAGAAGCAGAGAGGGGTAAAGGATATAGATCTCCTAATTATTCCTAGCTTCCTTTTGTCACATCCACCTGCTGTCAAAAGCCATTTCCAACAATGACTCCAAAGTAGGATGACCACAATGTATAAATGTGTTTTATGTCCTTATTTCCTGTGTTATTTTCCTACGAGCTGCGATAGCTTGTTGAATTGTGTCATCTGTACATAGTTTAATTGCACATTCATCTTCATTTTTGTCAGACTGATGACATTACTTGCAAAAACAACAACAGGTTCTTGTCTCAGTATGGATAAATAGTCAGCGCTGTTGCACTGGCA
Organism: Lates calcarifer; assembly: GCF_001640805.2. Taxonomy (NCBI): domain Eukaryota; kingdom Metazoa; phylum Chordata; class Actinopteri; family Centropomidae; genus Lates; species Lates calcarifer. Next base: position 5,509,918 of record NC_066837.1, read on the forward strand.
CTAACTGTATGTACCTGCTTTGTGCATTTGTGCTGTCTTCTGGCTTTGCTGTAAAGTGGTGCTGTCCATTAGCAAGTCAGCACATGCACAGCAATCATCCATTCTAGTTACACTTGAGAGATTTTAATATAAAATTTAGAATGAAGGTGAAAATAATTGATTTTAATTTGGAGGTATCTTCATGAAGACTGGGAGGGAAAATTAATTGTGGAGTAAAATATTGTCAGGGTAAAGAAAACCAAGTAATAGTCAACACCAAACATTTTAACTCACTGCTCTTCTCCCACTGTCTCTCTCTCTTTGTTCTTCTGTCAGAGAAATGAACACTGATGCCACCTACACTAATAATGTTGACCTCATTTATGCCCTGGTAACACAGGCCTTGGAGAGTTTAACTGAAGATATTTCACAGATGACACAGGCTGTAGTGATGGATGACCATTTATGATACAGGCCTGATCAGTCAGCATGGCTGGATTAACCTGCTATGGGCCCCCAGGGAACAAATTTGTTGTTGTTCCCCTTTCAACCCCTGACCAACACCTCCGAAACACTGTATATTGTATATGTACTCTGTCACCTCCAAGTTCCCATTAAGACACTGGAGTGCACACAGCAGCATAGCAGCTTTAATATTTGCACAGAGACCCAGAAACCAATCAGCTCCTTTGCTACCAAGCCCCAGGGTTTCTGTGTCTGTTGGTGATAATTTTATTAGGTATTTTAATGTAGAAATATGCACCATGTGAGCACAATATTGTCTAAAATAATTAATGTTGGCATTTCACAATGGAAAATATGACTACATTGCTTGAAGTGATGAACCCAGACAATTATCATCCGACTCTGCGGGTCCTTTCATGTCTACTAAACACTTTTAGCATCTTTTTTTTCTTCAAACAAATGCACTCTTTTGGTTCATCTGCTGCTCTCATCAGCAAGACCCAGTCAGCTGTTTTCATGCTATCAGCGCAACACCAAATAGTAGATGGAAAGGTTGATGAGTACAGTGAAGCATTTAGCCACAGACAATATTGAAGACTGTACCAATATTGGACTTAAATTCATCAAGTAGACACAAACACCACTCCAAATGAATAATAATGTTTGTCTGCATTGATTAATATGTAAATTTAGCACTGTTTGCTAATGTATTGAACCTGTCAACATAAAAGTTTACAACTTCTTCTGCCGCTGCCAAGGGGCTAAAAAAATCAGTTAATGCATGTATGTGGTATTATGTGGTGGAAATTTCCCAACCAAATGGCATGCAGCCTGGAGTTAAAACACTTTGTCTGGTTAGTAATCCAGCCTCGCCTGTCACACACAGAGTCAGTGGATAGAAGTGCATAGAGCAGAGCAAGAAAATGACACAGAGGTCACCAGCCATTATGAAGTTGGATGCTGCTTGTGTAGGAGAGATCTCTGAGGGCAAGAGAATGACCTAGGATGAAGAATTGAGGGTTGCCGTGAGAGTTTTGGAGGAATAAAATCAAACTAATTCCAAGTCGAGGCAGACAGTCTCTATTATAGAAGAGTCTGGAGTCTCTATTACAGAAGTTCACCAATTCCATCAGCCCCTGCAACTACTCATCTCCTGCTACCCCAGAGTTGACTCAATCATCTTCCTCAGAGCTCAAGGACCTAAGGAAGACCGCAGGTGTAAGCTCACAATATCATCTTCCTCAGACGAAGGTAGCTTGGGCTGTTTGTGACTGACCCCTCCTTAAACTGTGTGCTCTCTCAAAATCACCGTCACACTACCATGATACAGTCAATACGTCTCTACAATACTAATTCTGTACAGGTTAGAGAGGAATTTTTGTTTTGCAATTAAAACTTAAAAAAGAGAAAGATGTTTTTCCAAAATTAAAAGTTTCATTTTGTTGTTTGTTTTCTGAGATTTTTTGAAGCTATTTCAGTTGGAGTCAATTAACCTGTATCTACACAAGCTGTTCTGTTTCCCTCCAGCATTGCACTAAGGGATAGTAATGTCAATCAATACCAACATCAGCGGTAAATGAAATTTACTATGCATAATGGCATCCTGGAGTATAATTAATTTTGTCACTTTTCCAGTGTGGATGCAGTACATATACAAAACCCAGCTAGAATTAGTAACCTATTTAGAATTGATAAAAGGCTAAAGATTCACCAACATCCAGATCTAAATGTCAGTGCAAGACTGTAACTCATTTTTAAACCAGTAAGTATTACACCCTTACACAATGTGATACATAAAGTCCTTCAGACAAATCAGATTTCCTGGGTACAGCTGTGGAGAGAAGCTGTATTATACTGACAGTGTTCAGTGGTAAATTTGGGGATTTATGAAGTCGGCCACTAGATCAAGCCTGCGGCGAAGAACATGGTTACGTGTAGACCAGACAGTAAGTGGTCACAGCAGGCTCGAGCCTTGTAAAGCAGATGTGTCGTGATTGGTGAAATGTTGTGGAGAAGCTTTGCTTAATTTAGATGGAAGCAGACAGAAAAGCCATATCAGCAGGCGCCTGAACCACAGAGATCTTTATAGATCTCATAATCTTTAGTCTTTTGTGCCTGCAGCATCTCTATAGCTTTTTGGATGATTTTGGATGACTAACATTAAAGCATTTGATCTATTTGTGGACAATAGCCCAGTCATAACACAGCAATCACAACACAGGCAACACGAGTTAGTGGCGTATTAACAGGTCTCCATTTTACTTGTCAACTAACTAACTAATCAACATTTTTATGGATCATATAAATGAGTGCAATGATCACCTTGTTTTATGAAGACAGAGAGAGTTAGAAACTAGCTGGTGAACATAGTAGAGCATTTAGCAACTAAAGAGCCAGATGTTTCACTCAGGAGTTGGTGGAGACAAAAAGAGCTAATAGTGGACTTACATTTGACCAGGTGACCAGAAATAGTACTCCAAATGAATGATTTTTTATGTGTAAGCTAATAATAATAATGATCATTTATTAATTCAAGGCAAGTCAGTTTCATTCATATAGCGCCAAATCATAGCAGACACTTTTCATATGGAGCAGGTCTAGACCGTATTCTTTCTAATATTATTTACAGAGACCCAACAATTCCCCTATGAGCAAGCACTTGGCAACAGTGGTGAGAAAAAAACTCCCTTTTAAAGGAAAGAAAAAGAAACCTCAAGCAGCATTGGGCTCTGGGTAGGCGGCCATCTGCTTCAGCTGGTTGAGTTGAGAGAGAGAAAGATGGAAGAGAGTGGGGAGGCAGAGAGAGAGAGAGAGAGAGAGAGAGAGAGAGAGGAGGGAAGCAATCACAGATCTAGATATAGATATAGATAAATTCTTTGTAACCATCATTATAATCATTGTAATAATGGCTAACAATATTGTGTGCAAGTGATTTGTAAAGTGCTATTTTACCATTAATAAATGGAGCATTTTAAACTGAACATTTAACCCCAGATTTCCTGACATAAAGGTTTTTATTTATAAATAAAGAATCAAGATGGCCAAGCCTCTGGCATGCTGCCAGCTGCAAAAGGCTTTAGCAGATTGGTTTGAATGAAAGCCAATTCAGTCCTAACCAACCTCTTTGAAAATTTCTGCTCAAGATGGTTATTGTCAAAATTACTTAATTTTACTGTAAGATTTGTTTTGCTTGTTTCTATCTTTTTCCACTGTCCTTCTTACTCACACTAATTATTGTGCACTCCCCTCACTTCAAAGGCTGCTAAATACTCTAATACAGGATTACAAGAAATCATAATTGCTCTTAAACCAACAGCAAACACATGAAGTGATTAAATGCAGAGGCTCACTGAGGTGTGAAATTACCACAGTGTTATTAACTAAAAATGCAAAGAAGGCTTGTTTATTTTCGCCTTGAAAACTATCATTTTCAGTGAGTCTTCCATAAGAGCCCACAGTTGAAATCGAACTCACCATTGGTGGAACATTCTGGTGAATCAGTAGTCAGAGATTTTTCACGTTTCACGTTTCTAAGGTTTGAATTTTGCCTGAAAAGCTTGTTGTTAGACCATTCTTTTTTATCTGGCCTTGACACACACTGCACAGAATATTGCTACCAGGAGATTTAAAGTTTTGTGTAAAAGGGAAAGCTGGCACAAGGCTCTTTAATTAAAACTTAAAATCTAAAATAAGGCATCAGCTAATTCCCAAAATGGTCAGACTACAAAGAAAATCAGTGTTTGAGTGTTTTCTTTATTTATTGTAGACTGTGACACTTTTCAGAGTGCAAATACTGCCATTGATTTATAGTGTAGTGTTTCTTCGTTATCTTAAGACAGAGGTGAAGATTAATTGACAAGAGCCACCTTCAGGTAAAGGAACGACTGCTGTCATGGTTGAATAATTCAAATGTCAACACTGAGTACTGGTTTAACAGAGGTGACATTTGGTGAATTGTGCTTATTCTCTCTCTTGCCATGAGTTAGACGAGAAGACTGATACTGCTCTCATGTTGCCAAGTTAAATATGGAACTGGGTCCAGGAGATGATCAGTTTAGCTTAGCGTAAAGACTGAAAACAGAGGGCATCAGCTAGCCTGCCTTTCTAAAGTTTAAAATCTGCCAGCCAGCATCTCCAAACCATACTGTATCTTGATCAGTGTTCTAATGTTGCTGTAAGAAAGAACATGAGTTGTTTATTTAACTGAGCAAAGGTGCATGTTATTGTTCTCTCAAAAATGACATAGTCTTGATTTAAAGATACAGCTCACATCTCTATATGTGTAGGTGGAGGAGTGGTGTATTCTTTTTCAATAACTGCACATGATTCAGTGCCTGTGTCTGCTACAATATACTCTGTCATTCATACAGAGTGGCCAGTCAGCCAGCATTCACTACATCCTACACGTGATCACATCATCCCTTTTTTATAACATGATTCAAGAATGAACATGAAGCACAATAAAAAGCACAATAACGCCAACTACATCCTGTTTATCTGTGTGTATTAAGGCACTTGGTTTATTGTGTTGAGGGCCTTTTAATGCTGGGATATGGTTCAATACCTCTCACACCAAGGCTGTTTACTCCCTCAGATATGCACACAAATACCATACGTACCCAGTAGCAGTAACAAGGAGCAGAATAAATAAGGATAACTAAGAGCAGTTTTAAAGGAGCCTGTAATAAGATGATGATAAGGTGTTTCTAATGAATACTGTAATAATCAAAGCAGGGTAAATTGCAACAACAGATGAAAAAGAACACATCAGGAGAAGACAAGAATAAAAAATGAAAAAGTCAGGGGTGATGATAAAGCCATGATATGATGATAAAGCCTATAAAATATCTTTGGGATCCAGGGTCTAGTCAGGGACACTGAGTTCAGGCTAAGATGACACAGTCTGCCATAGGTGGGGTATTCTTTGAATACACAGTGGCTAAGCTATATGACGAAAAACCGCTGATGTACCGACGAAACAAACAACCTGGCTACCTCCAGCAACAGATGTCTGCTGGCTAAGCTGGTCGTGTTGCCAGCTCTCCTCTCCAGGCTTGTGAATGGCCCAGGTGCATATGAAACAACGACAAAAAGGATGACAGGAATAAAGGGGTTGACTTCATACAAGCATTAGCACTGCTTCAGAAATCACAGCCAACAAAACCAACTGCACTGGTACCGAGAGCTGAACAGTTAAACCTGCAACACATACATGTACCATGTACTATTGTGCTGCTTCTTTTGTGAGCTTCCCTCCAAGTATCCTGCCACAAAGGAGGACTATGAATCATTGTGCGCCGTCTCTGCCTCTGATAAGTTTTCAAACTGGACCTCCTAGTTTGTATTTCATTTTATCTCACCCACAGCAACACACCCATACCTGCACAGACTGTTGGGATTTTTAATAGTGTTATTTTTGGTTTGAGTGCAGCCTTGGGGAGAGGGATAGGAAGACTAGAAGGGAGAGACAGAACCAGGCAGCTGTCATCGGTTTTGAGGACAGCAGTGTGTTGTTGTGATGGATAACTCTCTGCTAGGGTCACTCCTGCAGGCGAGCCTGAGGGCTGGTGACTCAGAACCCAGGCCAGGACCATCCTAGGCTCTCCTCACCAGTTTAACAAGCTGACTACACCTACAGTCTAAAGGAATTAAAAGCTGCTTGTGGAGGGTGCTGCTAGCTTACTCACTCTCCTGGTGTCCCCAGCGTCGAGGGAAGTCTAAGTCAGGCTGGTCTTCTTCAGCTGGACACTGACAATGATGGCAACCAGTATGGAGGATCTTTCCCAGAAATTACCACTTCCACCAGTATCATTTTCTGTAGTAAAGAAGAGAAGACAGAGGGCTAATGAATGTCTCGTCTTGGGAAGAAAAGCAGATACTCCTCAGAGGACATTCATTCTCTGCATCATGTTACTGCATTTATATGATAATGTGAGTCTCCTATAAAGGAGAGGGGTGATTTAACCAAACAAACATTTCCTTCTATTTCTTCCAGACACTTGGGCGGACATATGTAATGTTTTTTTCTGGCAAGTGAAGAAGACCTACTCAGTAAATACCAGAGCTACAAGTGCCAGAGATCTATCACATCCCTCAACACCAAGAAATTGGTCTAAATAATAACCTTAGTGCACACCAAGCCTCTGGTTCCTCCCTTTTACATCCATTCATCCGTCTTTTAAACTGCTTGTGCCATTAAGAGTCCTGGGGAGTTTGATCCAATTCTAGCACTCACTGAGCAAGTGGCAGGTTATACTGGGAATGTCACAGTGCTAACATACATGTAGACACGTACATCATCTCTACTGGCAAGTACGACCAACTGTGAGAACAGTGCTCATAGTTGGAGATAATGTCACTTTTCTGGAAGTATTAAATCTTGATGATTTTAAAGTAACAAAGAGTAAAACTGTCACCGTGTGCCATTCGAGGTGGTGTAACACTGCCAGAAAACAGGGACTCAGATGCAGAGAACACACAGGAGAACAGGAGTAGATAAAAAGAGAACAGTCTTTACTTGCAAGCCAGGAGGTCATACACAGGAAATCAGTCTGAGACAGGGAGCAGGCAAAAATCCAAAAACAGGGCAACTAGGCAAACATCCAGAGAGGCAACACGAAGGAAAACATGAGAGAGCATGCACACAGGGGTAACAATGACAATCTGGCAGAGAACTGAAGAAAACAAGGCTCAATATATACAGGGTTTACTGATGGGGAAAAGCAGGGGCAGGTAGTAGGTGGGAAACTCAGGTAAGGGTTAGTGCTCAAAAGAAAATCAAGTCGGTTAACCTTCCACACATGCACACACACAAAGAGAGAGATGCACTGTGACGGACAAGTAGGTTCGTCCCTTTGTGTCATTCTGACAGTGGTCAGCTCATACATCGACATTAAATCTACAATAAAGCCAACACCACTGAGTCTCTGTTACAGGAAAATATCCCTCACTTGCTTTTTAGCTGAAAAACAGCTATTTCTGGAGCTCATTAGTCAACATTACTGTATTATAGGGTTTGGCTGCAACTCTATCAACGAGCCAGGCTCACCAGGTTGTCTCTTAATTTTGGCGCCAAGTCAGAAGATTTTGTGCTTTCCACTTCACTTGATTTAGATATTGAGTATTGGAAATCTGTGACGGAGGTGATACACACCGGCAGGCTGACAGAGTCTCTGTCATCAAGGGAGCACAGCCCTTCACTTCAGGTTACAGCAAGTCCATCAACAGGGAAAATCTGTGACATGCTCTGGAAAAGAAAACTGTAGATTTTTATCAGTCTTGGTATCCAGTGGTTCGTCAGATACAAGGACAAACATATGCAGACACACACACACACACACACACACACACACACACACACACACACGAACAGAGGCACAGGCACTGTTCCCATCTTGGTTGTTGCATTTGGGAAAATAAGAAAACCTTATCTGCTACTCTCAGAATAACACTCTCAGTGCCCTGCCAGAAATAGATTTTAAGGTTCATTTCTGATTGGATGAGTGTGTGTGTTTGTGCTGATGCATGCATTGGCACGCTTTGCTTTGCTGACCACTTATGTTCTCCATATACAAGCTTGCTCTATATACTTTATGTTATCATTTCAGACTTGCCAAGTCCACTCAGGGCTCATGTGTGTTTGTCCAGACTACAAATGAGCGACAGCAACAAACAGGAAACTCAGCTCAGTTCTGAATGACATGAATGAAAGGCCTAATAGTGTGTGGAAGAGAGGGGAAATTACGATTTCTGCAGAATACCTGAAGAAAAATATGTCTGAATGTGTGCGTGTGTTTCTGTGACAAAGCAGTTGATGCACCTGCAAGGCCAAGATGACAGAAGCTTCTGCATGTGTAAAGTAAAGATGATAACTAAAATGCATACTTATCCAACAGTACAAGAAAAAATATTCATGGTCAAAAGTTACAAAGAATTTTAAGTGCAGCCACTGAGCATCTCTCTTTTATCTTTAGACTGCCATAACTCCAGTTTGTGTGGCTTTAAAGCTCCTTTATGCTCACAGATTTCACTGCAAAGGTCTTGCCTCCATTCAGTCATATGAAGAGCAGAGTGTGGACACAAGTAATAACAGTGTCACTCAATCAGTGCCTTGGTCGCTCCCCAGGGAGGCTCAAACCACTCTGGATCTGTTTAAGAGTAGCACAATATGTTGTAAGTGGGGATTTTAAACTCTTAGACGACAGTCAGTTTTGGCTGCAGTCTAGTGAAATAGCCCAGCACTTATCGCCCACGCAGAATGTCATCTCAGTTCTCTGACGCAGGTAATCAGAAAAGCACAGTGATACAGATAATAGATTGGTTTTGTATAAAACAGGGTGACTGAACATCACCAGAATCAATAGTTCCTTGAAAGACACAACATTGTTTCTATTGGCAAACCCTGTGATTTAGCAGTTGAACTCTGACCTGCAAATCTGCTGGAGCCAGATGGAGCTCCAGATGAATTTGTCTCTTCAGTGGAAGTGAAAGAAAGGCAGAGTGAATATCTGTAAAGCAGCCCTGTCTCCTAAATGTTGCATTTATATACCACTACTTACCATGCTGATTACATCCGATCAGAGGTACAAAGAAATGTTTGTCTGCAACTGTCTGCAAAGTCACAAAACGTTCATACGAAACATATGAAAAAAATGTTTTACTTAATCCATTGGTTTCCTGACAATCTTTCCACAGTAGGGAAAGATTGTCAGAAAGATTGTCATCTTGTTTAAGCTCTGAAAAAGTCGATGGTGACACATTGACTTCTTTTTTTTCATGTGTTTTTGAATATTTAAAGGCACTTCATTTAAGTTTTTACCATCGACACATAGCCAACATTAGCCAAGAGCTGTCTCCAGCAAAACCAATGGAACCAGTGGAAAGCAAAACCAACATTTGAACCTAACCTGCTAGCCCCAGCCCAGCCATCCCTTCTCGTCATTTTCTGATAGGAACTCACTGTAGCACTGTTAGTGACAGTATGTCCCACTGAGCTGCTGTAAGGCTAACAGACCTCATTTCAATGTTGTGAGTTGGAAGAAGAGAATCAAGAGGTGAGAGATGCAAATAAAGTCTGTGTGTTTGTTGTTAAATTAATACCCTGTATATACTAGAATAGTCACTTTTTCAAAACAATGAAATCTATTTAGCAGCTGATGACAGATAGATATAGAAAAGAATGGTGAATGAACTGGCTGGCCCTAGTTAAGTGCTCAGTTACAGTGCATTTGCAAAAGCACTTTAGAACTAGATGAAACAGAAAAGTGCAAGGTCTAGAAAACCTAGGGCAGCTTGCAAATCGCTTTTATCACATTTGAAACAACTAGCGAGGCTACCCTCTCAGCCTTAAAGTCAGACAAATCAATAAAATGTTTAGATGGGACAATAATCTTCATTTAGTTGAAGAAACATCCATTCAGGACATCTGGTAGTGGCTCTCTAATGGTTTTCCTGTCACCCTCTTTCCTCAGGGAATCAAAGTAAAACACCTAAACTATCAGAAGAGATTTTTTATACAACATGAAGCTGGAGGTTTGAAACAGCAACTTTTCCTCGTGCCCCAATGAGGTTGACATTTGAGTTTTAGCTAAATATAACAACAGATGTCTCACCATTAAATTTTTTCAGTGCCTTGGTTTACTGCTAAATACCTGATGCATCTTAATCTTGTCATGTTTACCAGTTAGTTACACAAAAGAGGGATTCACTGAGCTGATTTGTCACTGGATTAGTATCCACTGACTCCATAACTTGATTTCCATCTCAACCTGTCAAGTGTAGTCAGTTTAATTCCATCACAGCTCTGTAGCTCCCAAACTTTTTAAATTTGGCAAATTATGTTTGTTTACAGGCACCGAGGGACACTAACAAGGGTGATTTGGCTCAGCTTTTGCTTACTACAGCTGTGGTGCCAGCTGTAGTAAGCAAAAGACTAACTGGCTAATTGATGAAGTTGTCAATCATTCAGTAATGATAATGGCTGTGAGTGTGCGAATGCTGATTATTATTAGGAAATAAAAATGAAAACAATTAAGGGAGCAGCTGCCTGGGAAGTGCTGACAGTTGATGGACTGGTCACCTACACAACCGACATGAATATGACCATGAATTCAAGATCCTGAGTTTACTGTTGCTTCAACAATCCAATTGTGGAGGATGACAGATTACATACAAAGCTGCCAACAAACAACTGAAGCCATTATCACAAGCTGCAACAGAGGCCGGCATTTTAAAGAGCTGACTGCGCAGCTGACATCCAGCCAAAGCCGACAGAATGCTTTCCATATTTTAATTGTTTTTAATTACAGTGATAATAGTCCTCTGTAATCATAGCCCATTTTTCAGTAATGTAAAAAATATCAATATGGTTAAACACATTTTATATTACACTTTTCCTGCTTTCCACACTATTGGCTCTGATTCAACAATTAGGCAAAATGAAATTTAAGATTTAAACTCTGCCAGACTTACACTCGTATCCTAAACTCAACATGATAATGTCATCTGTTTATTTGGCTAAATTACATTTGGCAGAACAGTGACCTCCCACTCGTCTGGTCAGATCTCTAATGTCTCAGTTACGGCTGAATTAATCTGCTTTTTAGAGATGGAGTGACTGAGTAAAGACGAGAAGAGAAGAGGAGGATTCCTTCTTTTTGAGAAAGCTTCACACAGTGTGAAATAATACAAGTTTTTCCAGCTGCTGCTGTTTTTATACCCCACGAGACTTTTTGCCCATCCTGCCAGCTTTATCAGTCTCTTAAAGTCTGAGAAAAATCTCTTTAAATCTGGTGCCTCCGCTGTCTCTCTCTCTCTCTCAGTATCAGCACTGCTGTTTTTGTTTTGCTTTTACCACTGGAGCAAATCAATATCACAGTGGTCTTAGTGTAAATGTGAGGATGCAGAGTTTATTAAAACATAAAAACAGCTAAAGCCAACAGGGACAACAGAACCAAACTAATAATTGGCCGTGGTCCATATCCAGTTGCCCAGAGCAACTGAGCAGCCATTACTGTTGAGCCATGAGTAACAATGAATCCTGAAACGTGTTTGAGGGGAACAGGCACTCCTGCTTTAGGAACACACAGATATTTGTATAAAATATTCCTCAAACCCAGTGTTGTAACAGTTAAGTGGGAACTGTGATACATTTCAAAACACCAGCAGTGAGTGGAGAGGGGACCCAGCAGGAAATGAACCGCAAAATCTCCAGTTTAATTTTGCCAGGGATTTTTGTCACATGTAGTTTCCCATCACTCTCCCCTCATTTAATGCCCAAAAACAGTGAGTGGACAGGAAATGTTGGGATTTGTGAGGTGCAAGCTCACCTGCAGGTCCTGCAAGACTGCCAGCAGATGCTGTAATGTAGATATTTTCCAGGATTGCAGGTAAATGAGATTGTTATGTATGGTCATAATGCAGGTTGGACAGCCTATTGCTTGGACATTGTAGCAAAACTGCTACTGAATTTGTTACAGTGAAATATTAGGTTACTGGGAAATCTAAAAACATGTCATAACTGCTACCTCACATTCCTGCCTGGCCTTATATCTTGCAATTTTGTGAGTTTATTCTGTTGCCCTGGCCTCAGGGAACAGGTTTGACTCACCCACAGCTGCAAGACTAGACTCATTCTGCATCACCCACATGACAAAGTCCTCCTGCAATGCTGGTGGTGATAGCAGCCCTTCTGGCTTTGGCCAGGCCGCTGTTGTCGGCAGTTTAGGTTTTATTGGAGTTAAAAGGATGAATGGCAAAGCTCTACTGGCATCCAAAGGGGAAAAAAAACACAAATAATCAGAACAGTCACCTTTTCTGCATTCTCTTAGCTGCGTTATATCACTAACACATTTTGACATGTCACAGCAGGAACAGTACAGGTGTGAATAACAAAAAAAAAAAAAATAAAATTATAATAATAATAATGGCTGGGTTCACACAGACACACTGTCATGGCTTTCTGGGACACCTGAATATAACAGAGCCATCGTTCTTGATGAGAACAGGAGCAACAAGGGACTTACAACTAGTAGCAACAGTTTATATAAGAAAAGATAATGTTTGACAATGAAACGGCAAATATGTCTGTGTCACACTGTAGCACACATCAATGTTCAAAAATTGGGTTAATAAGCATTTGTGTGCAAAAAAATGAGTAGGAGCAGGAGAGTCCAGTCGTAAAAAAAACAGCAAACATTAGATTTAAAAAGAACAAAAACAAAAAACGTTTAAAACCACATTTTGTCATGCTTTGAGGCAAGGAGACTCAGTGGAGAGGACCCAACACGCGGACACTCATGAGAGTGATCAGTTCATGGGATTTATTGAAAACCCAACAAAAAACTCACTGGCAAAAAAGCAAGAAGTCCACAAAGTCCAGAAAACACCAAATAATCCATGAAGTAAAGGAACCCAAAGAACACTGAGGAAGACACACACAGGACAGCAGCTCAGGAACCAAACACATACGCAAGACACTGATGAAGACCAAGAGAGCAACAGGACTATATATACACACAAGAGATGATTACTAATGCGACACATGTGGGGCTGAAAAAAGGAGGGAAAACAGGACAAAGACCAGAAGTAAAAACACCAGAGACAAGCCAGGACAAGACACTTCAAAATAAAATACGTACTAATAACTAATAAGTACTACACACAAGGGACACGAGGGACAGGGATACCAAAATATAACCAAGAAGCCAGAGACACACAGGAAGCAAAAAACACTAGAAACATAAGAGAGACCAAATCAATAATTTCAAACTAAGAACTGAAAAGCCATCGTGAACACAAGAGAAAATGCAAATCTACAACAGAAACTATGAAACAGGAGTGACTCAGGCAACAGACCATGACACATTTAAAAAAGTGATGTCAATACTGTGAGACACATCATTTCACAGTCGCCTATCAATGTTTAATTTCAAACTATGGTTGCTAAATTTTTTAAGTGAGAGCAATTTGACATTATGTCAACAGGAGAACATGGTTTCCTTCAAAAAATACACCTCCCTTCTGTGATCAGCCTCATCCATAAAATATAAGTGGTGTTTTTGGCTTTGTAATCAAGAGGCCTCACAATAATTAAATTATATCACAGGATTTTTTTTCACTGTTCCTGTGCCTGTAGTGTGCAGTGCACCCCTCTGGGTATGCTCTCTAGTGTTAAATGGTCCTTGGTCTTGTTGCCAAAAAAAGGAAATATGAAGATGATAATGAGGGGGAAAGAGGAAGTGGAAGAAGAAGAGAAGCAGGCTATTGTTAGATGGTCTCTGACACTGGTACAGCAATGACGCAAGGGAGGAGATGATGAGAGATGACCAAAACGGAAAGAAAAGAGAAAAGGAGGAGAAGCTAGAGAGGTGGGAAGAAGAGGAAAGGGGAGAGAGAGTGCTGAGAAAAACACAGACTGATGAGATGATAAGGAGAAAAGATCTGAAGAAATGAAAGCAATCATGAGTTGAAGTGCCTCATCATGAGTCCTCGGGATATATGAAATTGTGGAATGAAGTTGTGTGTGTGTGTGTACGTGGATGTACGTGTATGTGTGTGGTTGTGCATGTGCATTTAGCACATCTTTGTGAGTGCTTCAAGAACCAGATGACAATTCACAAACAGGCATGTCTGCTGTGTGCTCAGGTCCCTGCAGGTTACACATTACATGCAGTTGGAAACTAAAATTCCATCATATAGGCATTTTGTCTGGTAGTAAAAGGCATACATTCTGATGGAAAATATGCAATGAAAATTATATAGCAGGAGGCACAACTAGAACCAGGTAGTATTTTTGATTCTGATGTGTCAACGCTGTTAAGAGCTACGTGATATTACCAATATTTGTTTTTGACCGAGTACCTCAGCATCAGTAATGTAATGTCATAGATTCTCTACAAGTCTCTGCTGCAGGGCTGAACACCATTCTACCAAACAGGGACACAAGGGGTCATGAATTGTTTGATGAAAATGATGTGAATCATGTGTTATGGCTTTAACAGTCACCACATCGTAACCTCACTGAAGACCCACGGAGAGATTTTGGACTGACAGCCTGGTGGTGGAGAGCGCTGTCTAACACATCAGTCCAAAATCTCCCTTCGGTGTACAGTTGGGTTACGATTTGGTGACTGTGAAAGCCATCAAACTATTCAGTGACCCCCTCATGCCCCATGGATGAAGATACACCACTACCATGGAAGAAAGCAGGCGTGTATGTTATCTTGGTGTACACAGTGACTGTCCTGTCCATGGCTATCCAACAGCAGCATCAGTCATTGTCACAAATCCCCTAACAAAAAACCTCACACCTCTGTCTCCTCCTAACCGTAACCAAGTGAACTTTCTGCCTTTGCCTAACCAAACCTTAACTGTAGTTTAATCAGAAAACAGCTTTTATGTTTACAGCTGCTGTTTGTAATGGTTTAGGAAGGTATGAGGAGATTGTATCATCTTGCTGAACGAGAACACCCTTGTACAGTATGTGTCTGGAAGGAAGGAAACAGCAACCTGCATATTTTGTCGCTTATTTTGGAGGACTTTGTTGGCCTTACACGTACTCATCACTTGTCAAGAATATGGTGAGGGGTGACTCATCGGACTTTTCCCTTTGTGGCTGAAGCTCCTGCCATCTGTGCCCTAATTATAGACTGCCTCTCTGGGTGACTTAGACCTCTTACCACTTTGGTCTAAAATCAGGTTCAACCGGGCCTGCTCAGGATTTGTACATCATTGTATCATGAAGCACAACTGTATACAAGTGTCTGAGCTGGTTAGGTTTGTCCACTCATTCATTGAGGTTTTTCTGGGAGTGACTATAGCTGTTGCAGTCCTGAGAAAAGACAACTAGCTCACAAGCTAAACTAAGTACCTTCAATCTGTGAGAAAGTACATTTGTATGAATCATTTATTCCTTGTTTTATCATGTATTCACTTTGTTACAATTGCATGTTTTGAAATAGCTCTGTAGCTGAATGTATGTAACAGAACCAGGGGAATACATCATAATAACAGCACTCCAGGCTCCTTTTCCCTGCCCACTGTAGCTGGACCCATAACCCATCCTGAGTGTCCAGCTCATGGCTTTTTTCCAGTTGATTATTATCAGATTGTTTTTGGGCAAATGGCAAATCATGGTCTTTGCTTTGTCTCCAAGGCAAACTACAAATTACATCCAGTCCTTTGTTCTGAGAGATTCTCCTCTTGGCTTCAAGGCTGCAAGGTACCTTGTCATCTATACTGTATACAGTACACTTATTATCCTTCAATCTCATCAGTGTTCTGTGTGTGTATTATGCTTATTGTGAGTGTTTCAACAGGGCAATTTTTTGTAACACCTGTGAGAAAACCTTACCTGAACCTTAATAATGTAGAAGCAGTTGCCAAACTATTGTATACTGATTATAAGCCTGAACTTCATCCAAACCTTCAACAAAGTGGTTTAATTTTCTGAATCTGTCAGCATTTTTTCCACATGGTGAACAAGTAAAATGAGGATGCCTGCCTTATTCCACAGTCACTAATTAAATTTGTGGTGGAGCGATGTCCATTTCACAAGTTAGACGAGACTGTCTTTGAGTCAATCCCCGTTCATGTTCTCTGTAACTCATTTAATGAAGGAATGAGAGCTACTCATAACTAAATACAGATCCCATTAAGATTTAATCAAGCCTAAGGGAACAACAGAAGATTGGACAAAAGGATCTGAAAACTGCACAGAAACCTTTTATCTCTCTATTTCAAGCCTCTCACCACTTCTCATGTCCCTATCAGCTTAAAACAGAGCTCTTCTAAGAACAGCTGTGTTGCAAGCTCTTCCAAAAGACTGGGACGTTTCAGTCGCAGTTTACAGGTGACCACAGACAAACTCTTTTGCTGTTTTAATGGGACACCAAATGCACAGAATTTCGTACACATTCCCTCCATTAACACGGCGCAAAACTCAGAGACAGAGAGGTAGATGAAAGTAAAGAGAGGAGAGATGAAAGACACAGTCACAGTATAATGGCATTGAGATTTTCTAACGTACAAAGCAACCTTGTCCAATGACATAAATAGGACAGTTTCAACGCAGTTTGCAGCCTTGAGTGTTGCACTTCAGTTTTGCTGCGAGGACCAGAGTTTGATTAGCAGCTTGATGCTATTCACCACCTCTGTCTTGCACACAACTGGAAGCAGCCTGAGGGTAGATTAGATTTAGTTGTCTGTGTGCATGCATCTGTGTATGCGTGAGTGTGTGTCTGTGTGTGTGTTTTAGTTCTTTAACCTTTAAAGCTATTCCAACACCCTGTTTCAGTCCCTTACCCAACAAGGCATGTGCTGGTTGAACAGGCAGTTTCTCTGGTTGGGACAAAATGCTCCTGTTGTCAAATATCCAAAACTGACACACTCTGGTGTTCTTCTGTAGCTAGTCACAGCACAGTGAGTGTGATATCTGTAATAAAGTAAATTCTCTAAAGGATCAGTTCACCCAAATTGCAAACAATTACTTCACCTCTTACCTTTACTGGTGGATAGTGCTGGTTAATTTGCCTTGGTTTTAAGATGTTTGTCTCTGAGACATCTTCTCCTCGAATACAACTGAGGTAAATGGAATTGCATTTTCATCTTCATTGGAATTACCTTCAACTGAGTCCCTAATGAAACTGCAGACAGATCCATGGATAATCCAGAGTAGCAGAAACTGACTGATACTGGTTCAAATTAATTTAGTGTTGCGATCACTAACAGTTGTTTCCTTGCCTGGAAAAACAGCAGGACCAATCAGAGCTCAGTGGGGGGATGAAGAATAGGGGCAGCTGACTTGCAGACATGACAACGTTTTGAAAGTACCCTGTGGTGTTTTTGATCACTGGCAAAGGAGCAATGTTTTTACAAGTGTGCCCCCACTTTCTTTGTTCCTGCCAGTGGTTTCACTATTGCACTGATCTAACTGGAAGTAAGGCAGCAATGGGCCGGTAAAATGTGGGGGGGAAGGAAGACAGCAAGCACAAACACAATGTGCTTTGGTGATAAATGAACATAATACTACAATCATAATAAACATGACTTTGTTATTGCACTGTTGGCTGTAAATGATTTCAGCAGAATGGGCATGTCATTCACTTCTGATTGGTTAGGGCACCCCCACCACCATCTCTACCACTACCAGAGAGAAAACAGTTAATATGAACACAGTGTCAGAGTGAATAATGAGGTGAAAATTAAATGGCAATTCAATCAGACTCTCGGGCAAGTTCTAGAAAGACACACTGTAGTTGTTTAATTTTAAATTTAATTTAATTAAATCCTCCTGAGCACCATAAATTACATTCACCAAAATTACATATTGGCTGAAGCATCAGAAAAATCAGAGACGAAAATCTTCTTACACAGGCAAATGAAACTAAAATTATGTCCAAGGTGAGAAGCCACTTAAGATACAAGAGGAAATGTGTTTTTTGTTTGTTTGTTGTTATTTGGGTGAACTGACTCTTTAAATTTCCTCTGAATGAAGTGACCCTGCTTGTCTTGGGCTTAGTTCAGACAACCTGGTCTATCTTTCAAAAATAAGAAGATAAAAAAATAAAAATAAAAATCACATGAACCTGACAAGCTGCAGGAACAATTTCACAGAGTTATTATGTGCAAATCAAGACAGTTGACTGTGTTCTGAGTTTTTCATTTTCTGCTTCATATACATTAAATCTCCTCTTCCCTGCAAATCATCTGTATGACTGCACACATGAACAACTGGTATGACGTACTGTATCTTCTTTCACAGACTGCAGACACTGATGGTGACATTAACCTGTGAGGATCCATCAGAAACTCTTTACACAGACTGATTTGTAACAAAGGGCCACACCTTTTCTGTGAGCAACAATTACAATCGCAAAGCAACAGGAAATGAAGAATCTAAACCAAAAAGCATTTTACATCCTGCTGGGTTATTGACTTAAACAGATGTAAGACACAACTGTGACCGGCAACTGTGGCGCTTATGATATTATTTGAACCTAATAGTGCACTACTGCAATCCATCCTTCTTACTGATAACTACCTTTTTTAGCCCAGGGCTAAATAAACACAGCAACTCTTCCCCTGCAGGGTTCACTCCATCACTGCTTCCTCTACCTGCTTTCAAAAAACCTTAATTCATTGGTGCAAACAGCGGTCCTGGATCCCCTGTGCTTTGGATGACACAGAAAGACTACTACCGGCAAAAAGAAGGAGAGAGTAGACCAGGTCGGTTTATCCTCAAGACAAACAATGGCTTTTGCAAGGATTAACCCACACTGTCAACTTCAAACTGTGAATCTGGAGCTGTGTGTGTTTTTGCTGCCTGCAAGACAAAAAGAAAAAAATCCTCCCTGCTGATACATCAGATAATCTGCAGCCTTCACAGGCTGGTCATATCTGTTGTTTCATCCTCCCTGTCTCCTACCAGACAGTAGGTTTGTGATGTTTTGTTTCTGTGCTGCCCGATGGAACAGAGAGCGTCTCTGCCCATGGTAATGGTGTCTCTCTTATCAGCTGACAGACCATATATTCTGTCCCCTGAATGCCTCCTCAAAGGCAGCACATCTATTTCTACAGACTCAATTCTTAAAGGTAGTGATCCGGCGTTCTCATTCACTGAGTGTCTTCTCGTGGGCAGGAAGTCTGCTCTTTGTATGGAGTGGTGGAGTGTGTGGAGCTGGCAGGGGAACAAAGAGCTGTCACACACACTGGGACTGGACCGACACCAGTCTGAGATACTGTGGTCAGATCCTGCTCGGCTGTCTGAACTGTCTCTGACCTTCTGCCCCAGTCCCTGGCCTCGAGCCAAGCTCAGCAGCCTGGGGATTGTAACCATGGACGCAGACGCTGCCACAGCAGCAGCAGCAATATGGTGGCGCTCAGCAACAGTCACTTTGGTGTCTGTAATCACTGTGGTAGGAGACGCCACTGCAGCTGAGCTGGAGAACGAGGAGGAGCTGAAGAGAGCGGCGACTTTCTGGTAGTATCGCGTCCGTATCACCTTCGCTGAGCGGTACAGATCCCCTATGAAGCAGTAACAGATCGGGTTAAGGCTTGAGTTTGTCAGGCCCAGCCACTGGGCAAATGGCCGTGTCTGCAGCAGCCAAGATGGTGGCCTTTGCTCACAGTCGATCCAAAGGTCAGCCAAGTAGAGCGGCAGCCAGGACACCGCGAAGAGCAGGACCAGACACACCACCATCTTGGCAATCTTCTGACGAGTCTTGAGGCGTGAGGCGTGCAGAGCTTGGCTGCGAGGATCAAGATCAGCGAAAGTGGATTTCTTCCCTCCCCAAAGCCGCCTGCCGGTCAGGAAGCCTATGGTGAGGTTGAAGGTCACTGGCAGGCAGTAGAGCATCACAAATAGTAGCACATTGTATCTATAGAAGAAAAGGGAAATATTAATAATGAGACACTGGTTACTTTTCTTTCTTAACTGATTAATATTTGTGAAATCTGTAATGTCATTAAAATATCTCTATCACATCCATTTGCATGTGTATTAAAACACTAAAAATGACACTGAAACTGGCTCTCCATACTCTGCTATTTAAAATGCCTCGTGAGTCAAGGATATTTTTATTACAGCAACATCATTCTCCATTTGGAGTTATGGATTACTGCCTAACTATAGTTAGCAGGAACACAATAGGCTTCTCTAAAGACTATTTAATTTGCTCCTGTTTTCATCAACACGATACAAGGATATATATCATAACCAGCTGCATTGTCTTTCAAGTTTCAAGAGAATTAGGTTGGAGCATATCCAAAGATAATCAACACTGTTTCACTGTTTTAACACACAGCACACAGTTGCAAAGTGATTCACAGATAATGAAGCTATAATGGTATGACAGCTAAAAAAAAATGAAAGCACAGGCTGAACACAATAGATGTCATTTTGAGCCACTAGACAAGTTGTGATTAAGGAAAACAAGACAGGAAAATACAAAGAGATTTAAAAAGGGACAAAAACCTGTCTCTAGACCAGTGTTTAAGTACAAAATAGACTCAGTTTGACAGTCTGAGCTCCTCAAGCACAGTATTTAGTAAACTCACAGGTCTGAATGGCAAGTACGTCCCTATATGAAAATCTAAGGCTTTTTGCTTTACGTTGCCTCTTTTCTGCTTCTTTTACAAGTTGCTCTCAAACACAATACAAAGACTGCAGATGACACCCAGCCATAACCCATCCATATTAGGGGTAATAACTTATCACTGTTATGAGTTTGTGATTAAAAATACATCGTAGAAAGGCAAACAAAATAATCATCTTCATGCCACTGTAAGATATAAAACATGGGGTGCAAATATGTCTATTGCAACTAGTAAAGTTTTACTTTGTTCTGGTGTTTGCGTTTGCTGTTTTTTTTCTTGTGCTGGTAAAAAAGAAAAGGAGGAAATCATTGCTAAGCAGCGCAGCCAATCAGAGAGCACATGCTCAACTGGTCTCTAAAGGCTCATTTATGCTCCCTTTACAAACAAACATAGATAGCTGTATGTTACTTTGTATTGTATTACACAATGCAACTGTCGCCGTCAAGTGTCCTTTACATTAGCATGGATGTTAAGCAAGTCATGCACTAGAGGGCAGCTCAAAGGCAAATGTTTCTGAGAACAACAACATGATGACAGAGGAAGAGGTCATAATAATGTACCTCTTAAGGAAGAGGCAAATGCAGAGGCAGCACTGTAGATGGTGGTGGTCTGGGAGGCCATTAAATCCATCACAACATATGGAGAGAGTGTGAATTCAAAATTCTTCATAAAGTTTTGAGGACAAACTCAAAACTATAACTAGTGCTCCATCCTCATCTGTATATGTGTCTGTACGTTGAGCAAACATGAGCCTTTAGAAGCTATTCCTGTCAGTGGAGCTAGAGAACAAAAAACTAAAAGCGATGGATGTCAATACTCAAGCACAGCCTCAAGCTGAGTCTCAGCTTGGTGTGTCAAGCCCTATTTCCTGTGCTGATGATCATTCATGAGTCTGAACCCCGTAATACAGACAAGGCCGTGCACATATATTCCGATCAGCCATAACATTATGACCACTGACAGGTGAAGTGAATAACATTGATCATCTTGTGAAAATACAATGTTCTGCTGAGAAACCTTGGGTCCTGGTTTTTATTCTCGCAACCCACAGGAACCCAAAGGAATCGAATCAAATGTCCCCATGCCAAACACCACGGGACGCTCTCAGAGTTCCCGTGTCCATGCCCCGTCAGGTCAGAGCTGCTTTGGTGGCACAATATTAGGCAGGTCCCACAGATGCGGGATCAGATTGGGATCTGGGGAGTTTGGAAGCCAGGTCAAGGGCCTGGCTGGCCCATTTGGGGTGGGAGTGCAGTTGCAATGGAGGGTGTGTGCTTGGTCTGCAATGATTTTTAGGTGGGTGGTATGTGTCAACGTAACATTGAGATGAATGCCAGGACCCAAGGTTTCTCAGCAGAACATTGTATTGTAACAAGGTGATTAATGTTATTCACTTCACCTGTCAGTGGATATGTTCTATCATCTGTCAGAGCACCTACCCTTGTTTCAGGCGATGCTGAGGCCACACCTCCTGACAGACCAAGATGGCGAATGTCCCAAAGCTGATCTCCCGCCGCTGGTTCATCACTGCAATGGGAGCACACATGATCGAGGACACTGTCCACACCACGGCGACAGTTGCCAAGATTCTGCGGCGGGTAAACATGGAGCGAGCTCGCAGAGGTGACCGAACGCTGTAGTAACGATTCACACTGATCACTGTCAGAGTTAACACACTGGCCGAGACTGAGACAGCCTGTGTGAAGGGTACAGCTCGACAGAGGAGGTCACCGTAAACCCAGGCAGTGTAGATCTGGCTTCCCAGAGTGATGGGCATGCAGACACACACCACGGCCAGGTCACACACCGCCAGGTTCACCAGTAGACTGCGCGTGGCACTGACACTGGCTAACCGCCGACTGTGCCTGTTGGTGAGGACACGCAGGGACATTAAATTCCCAATGAATCCCAAAATGAAGGACAGGCAGTACATGATGGTCAGAGCAATGGTGCTGGGCTCATGGAGGGTCCAGAGCAGCATGCTCTCCAGATCTGCCAAGTCATTAGAAGGAAAGGTAGAGGGGGATAGTGGAAAGGAGGAGGAGGGTTGGTAGACAAAAGTGGACATTTGTCGAAAGGATAAGGAGGTGGTGGTGGGGAGGAGAGGGGAGGGGATGAGGGAGGAGTATGGAATGAGGGAGGAGGGAAGCAGAGATGGCAGAGGCTGACGGAGGGAGGCAGTGGGGGAGCTAAAGGTGGAGGGGAGCACTACGGAGCTGTGGAAGCTGTAGGTGTGGTTGAGCCTTTCCTGAGAGCCGTCATACTGCAGCAGTGGAGAGAAGCTGGGCTGGACTGAGCTCCAATCCAACGGCTGGTCCTGGGACAAATCCATGCTGCTTCCCGGTGCGAACACACACACAGCAGGAGAGGGGTATGGAAATCTCTCAACTGTAAGGCTTACTGTCCCGGTTTCCCTTGGTCCTCATTAAAATCCACTCATAGCCACAGCTAGGTAAAAGCAAAACACCTAAATCAGAAGGTGTGAGATCCTCGCCAAAAACATCACATCAGTCAAAGTTTCAGTCTTGTGCTCTGTGGGTCCTTGTGTTCAATGAGGGTAAAAATTTCTGTGGACAAATATAAATCATGGCCCCACATCTTATGAATCAGCTGAAGTCGTGATGCTGTTCAGCACTGGTCCCAGTGCAGTCCTTATGTAACATACGAACATTCATTTCCTCCAGGGAGTGGCTGTCTGAGCCTGATAATCCACCACCAGCTGTTAACAGACTTTCTCACCTTCAAGAAAGGTAAACCTCATGTAGACCTCCTCACACTCTCTCTCTCTTCCTCCTCACACCTTTAGTCCATCACAGGGATGTGATCAGATCTGCTTAGAGAAACACAGATATCAAAGGTTGTTTCCACCTGCAGCTGTATTAAAATCTCTGTAGCAGACCAAACAACAGCAAATAACACATTCCTGGATGGGAAAACACTGAAAAGCTTTTAACATCTTCTCATGGTGTGTTTGGATCAGAGCTGCTCCCAGGTCAGTCACAGAGACACTCAGTAAGGAGAAAAGAGAGGAAATTATTTGATACTGTCATTTTTTACCAATGGAAACCTGGTGAAGAATAATGTTGGCAGTATGGCTTTAACATTAATTATTCATTTAGTAAATGTATGTAGCATGGCTCTCAATATAAATATCTGCTTTTGCAGGTTGATTTTATGAACACAGAGTTAGTTGCCAGTCTCCACCATCATCAAATTATAGCCTTTAAAAAGAAGTGTTGAATTATACTATAACTTAAACATTTTCACCCAAACCACGTTCAAGAAATGAAACATTTTAATCCCAAATTGATAAAAGGCAAAGAGGAATAGCTGTTTGCAATGAGCTCACCCTGACAGAGAAGCAAATCCAGTCAAATTTCAGTTATTGTTTACTGACCGTGCGTGGATCCTCTTTCATGCTCACAGCCTGAAGATGTTGAGGCAGCAGCCAGGTGCTGACTGAAGATCT
Organism: Lates calcarifer; assembly: GCF_001640805.2. Lineage (NCBI taxonomy): Eukaryota > Metazoa > Chordata > Actinopteri > Centropomidae > Lates > Lates calcarifer. The sequence goes on from NC_066837.1 coordinate 5,533,925, forward strand.
GCACCAGTACCAGGGAAGAAAAAAAAAACGGAGACAGTGGCAAAGTTGCTTCTGGATCGCTTACAGTCGGTGTCTGCGCTTTTATAATCCGTCTTGAGTCCTAACGCTACAAAGGGATTTGTCGCTGGGAGAGCTCTTTGTGTTACCGTCAGCTTTTCCTTGGCACTAACGGGTTCCTCAGATGCCTGCGCTCCTGCCGACGGGAGCACCGAGCCCCGTCTGCAGGACTGAATATGAGAGAGGGATAAAGTCAGGGAGGGAGCAGCTGCTGCACACACACACACACACACACACACACACTCACTCACAGCCGCGCACAGCACCTATGGCACTTCTTAAACCCCATAATCAATCAAAAAGTGACTGTCACTTTACTCTGGAGGCTTCTCTCTAACTTTATATTTCCGTTACAGCCCGAAAATTTGACGGCTGACTCCTGCCTTGACACTCACACATGAGGACAACTCGATCCTCCCTCCTCTGATGGATTATGGGGGCCAAATAGCCCTCTGACTTGCAGCTTATTTCCCTGTCATCCCCTTGACACCAGCACATTCCTGACTACATCAATTATAATATACTTAATAAGCCGTGTTTCTATCAGGCTACAGTAACAACATTTCTCTCAGAGCAAAGGTTTTAATTATAAAGGCCAGAAACAGAATTGTGACAGGAAAGACACAGAGAAATCTGTCCCTCTGAAGTGGTAAAACACAGGGTTTTACATTTTCTGCAAGGCACCTGTGCTTTACCAGAGCATGTCCTTTAGATATCTGCTGCATTTCAGCATGGCCAGATTTAACTGCCAGGGAGCACTAGAGGCCAGATTTGTTGTCAAATCTTTAGGGAGCCACCCTTCGTGACAAAGCACCCAGAAACCAACCAGTACCCATCTGCTGGAGTGATACTGCCTTACCAAAAATATGCAAAATATAAAATTATATGCAGTACAGGCATTTGATATGGAGTGACCCTGAGGCTTTGCCTGCTTGGTAATCAAGACATGTGTTTATTTGACACCTCCAGGTAATAGTTAATGTCACATACCAAACATGAAATCATCTTATTATTAATTAAACTGCTCAACAGTATAGAGGTTATAACAAGTTATCCAATCTAAAAGGCTATAGGTTGTTAGTCTTCTGGATACCTGATTCCTTAATGAGATATGCTTCAGATTAAACTGTTAAAAATAAAAGTACAAATAACTGAATAATAATCTTTCAATGCTATTACAAAGTGAGGACTCAGTTTGTGAAAGCAGTTGCTGATAAGGTCATCAGAGTTATCTCAGGCTGGTGCTTGAGGCTTCAAAATTGTCTCAAGAGATGCTTCAAAAGAGAGCCTGCATTACAGACTAGAGGTGTGGAGTTTAAGAGAAGTGGGCATGAACCAGACAAGAGAGGGTCTAATGAAAGACACTGTTCACCTACATTAAGAGAAAACTGGGATCCAGCTTGACTTGTACTGAGACCTGAAAGTCAAGATATCTCTGCTTTTGCTGCATCATTTCTTTTTCAAAGTTTGTCTCTTGTGAGTCCCCCAACTTTATCAAAGGACAAGTCACTGCCGTCCACCTTTAAGATATAGAAGAAATCCTCCAATGTAAAAATACTCCAGTACAAGTCATAGTCCTGCATTCATAATTTAGACCTTAATTTAGGCAGAAGTACATTAGTATTATCAGCTAAATGAACCTAAAGCATCATACATGCATGTTCTCATAAGACAGAAGAGCAGCTCTGGTTATGTAATATTATATGTAATCAGATTACTCTCTGAGAATGTGGATGTGTATCATCATTTTCATATAAAACCCTACAACATTTATTATATGTGATTCTTACAGAGGCTTTGTCTAATCCTCAAACCTGTCACTGCAGAGGCAGCTGGCCAATTCAGACTGTGTGAAACCAGCTACATGCTTCTAACTGCTGTTACTGAGATAGAACATTTATTTTAATTAATCACAGGGGATGGAATAATTGGATAGGGCACTCGTATTGACCCTACTGCACCTGTCTGTTAATACTGATAACCACTACGCTCAGAGATCGCTCTGATGACTGCAGTATTCACAGACCCTGGAAGAAAACCTTTCCCCTGCTAAGTGTGAGATCATACAGAGAAAAAGTACATTTTCACCTAATTAACTTGGAAGGTTAAATTAAAATGTCATGGACCAGGATCACAGAGTCTCCTCTTTTCAGCCCAGTATCAGTGAATTAATAATTCCCTGTCATATAGCGTTTTGATCAAATCGGCTAAGCTCCAATTTATACATACCCTGCTGTCATTCTCTCCACAGTGGATGAATTTATTTTGTCTCAGGTCGACAGGTTGCGTCTCTTGTCTATTTATAAACAGTGAATTCATGGCTGATGGCAAAATAGCCACTTCTCACATCTCTAATGTGGGCTAAACCAAGCAACACATTTTCTTTGGCATGTTTGAGCGACAAAGATGGTACATTTAACTTTAACTGGTGTTTTTGACCTTGTCTGCTGCATATTTGAAACTTAATGTATTGTGATTAGATTATTATTTAAGATTATTTTAAATACCATACAGGAAAGCTTTTGATAAAGCCTACATTTTATGCAAGATGGTTTCAATTTCCCTCCCTCACAGTGAGAAAAAGTCATTTCATTCAGTATAATAAAGCAGCAAATTGGTTTGTATTCGAAGAATGTAGCTCCAAAAGTAGACATCCACAATAAATAAAGAAAAAGAAAGACAGAAAAAGAAGAAGGCCCCCACTCTGTAATATTGACTGCTGGCGTGAAAGTTAGTATTGAAGTTATGAGTCAGCTCAAGATATTTATTATTTAGATCCATTTTAAAGACTGAATCATTTATTTTTTTCCCCTCATATTCCCTTGGTGAATCTCAGGTCTGTATCCAAAACAGACAGGCCCATCTAATGTTTTGTAATTAAACCTCTTGCTTCAGGTTTTTTTCACGGTTTAAAAAAACATTGCTGCCACATTTAAACATAAGAAGAGTTTGGAAACTGCCAACAAGAGCTGAGACTGAGATTTCCAGATTTCTCCTCTCTGACAAAAACACTTCTGCAACCCAGTATGACGACAATTTTGCCTGATATCAAGACCAGCTGTGGTGTAATTATGCAGCTGATGATGTACAAATATTAGTGAAGTAGATCTAACAATATTGTGTCTCCAGGCTTCTCTGTGCAGGTTAGCATTTCAAAATCTTGGCAGGTTATTGCCATTTAAACAAACTGCAGAGATTTTTTTCAGTAAGAGTTGGAAGCAGATGTGTCTACTTTTATTAAGAGAACTAAGAGTCATGTGGCGTTGAAGGCTCATTGCTGAGTAATGTAAACTTTGGAGGAGACGTGTTCATATAGTGGGACTACAACAGAGTAAAATGTCATTTGGTCCCTTTGTAGCTCCACTGGTGATGCGTGTTAACAGTACCTTGTTTAGAAACTCTGTCTCTGTGTTTCAGTCTGAAAAGGGCAGCAAAACAAAAGGGCAGCAGCAATCATCCACCTCTCTCATGAACACCTGTGAGTTTATAGTTTGTCATGATGCACACCCTCGCACATCCGGATGAGTCCTAATGAAATGAGACACCAGAGAGGTTGTTCTGATCATATCAAAACTTTTCAAAAAGTTTTCGTTGAAAGAGAAATGAAACAAACCTGGTGAAATTCTTTGCAGTCCATGTGATGTTTCAGATGTCAAACACACTGGATTTTGCTAAATTTGTATTCTACACATCAGTGCTTTAGAGCAATTCATCAGCAAAATAAAAAGAAATAAAAAATCACTGTTTGGGATTTGAAAACAGCCACTTCTGAAATGTCTTCATCCTCCACAGTTCATTGTTTGTGGTGCTCACAGAAGTGAAAACATTTTAAAAAATCAGCAGCAACCTCTCTCTGTGTGTAGCTTTCACTGTAGCTTTCAAGAAAAAACTATCCTTGGAGGAAAACACGAGTTCTTAACAGGAACAATAATTGTATAACAGAGATAAATATCCACTCTGTGTCAAAATCCTGCTGACAGAACTCCTCATCAAGCCACAAACATCATCCATCACTGAGAATGAAGCAGTGTTCGTTTTCTGCTCAGCTGAAACAAGCTGACTCGATTGCTTCAGTCAATAATTTTCAACCTAACAGCAAGTTGCTGAAAAAAATGTGATGTGACTCAAAAACAAGCAGCAGAAATAGAGTTTAAAGGAGGCCAGCTTCAAAGAGCAATTAACCTTGGGTTGGTGGTAGAGCTTCAGAGTGGTTAATGGGTTTTTCAGAGCCATAGATTCACTACAGTGGCTGGTGCATTTATTGAAACAAGGACATAATTACGTAAATGAGGCAAAAGAAGAAAATGTTGTCCTTGAAATTACACATTTTCATTTGGGGAGAACTTTTCTCCAAGGCCCACTGTGTGTGTGTGTGTGTGTGTGTGTGTGTATGTGTGTGTGTGTGTGTGTGTGTGTGTGTGTGTGTGTGTTGTCAAATTGTTTCTTTGCATGTATGTGATGACCTGAATTTTTTTGATACTGTAACATGCACACATGCCTCTGAAGTTCCCAAAATGAAAGATGTAGATGTTCACACACACACACACACGTATGCACAGACAAATGTATGAGAGCTACTCCTGTATGGCAGCAAAAATAATGGCAAAACGTCAGGTGTGTATATCAACTGTTGTGTGTACACATATTCTAACATACTGCAGAAATCAGCCACAGCACCACCTGTCTAATATTGTGTAGATCCACCTTGTGCCACCAAAACAGCTCTGATCCACTGGGGCATGGACACAGGACCTCTGGGCGTGTCCTGTGGTGACTGGTGCCAGGACATTGGCAGCAAATACTTTGGCTCCTGTGGGTTGCAAGGTGAGGCTTCCATGGATGTGGCTTGTTCTAGTGCATTCTGGAGGTTCTGGATCAGACTGGGGTCTAGAGAGTACTGAGATGATCAATGTTTTTCACTACACCAGTCTTTGGTTTCTCTTACTGTTTCTGATCAGTGTGCATTGTGCAGAATAATGGAAGCTGCAGAGTGTCAACATTTTAGAATGCTTGTAGATACAGAAATGGTTGGAAAAATGTTAATAAAAGGATTGATCATTGAGACATTTCTTCCTCTGGTTTATTCATTCAGTCGCTTCCAACGAATCAATACACTGTAAACTGCTGTCAACTAAACATCACTTGACCGATTGTCAACTAAGGAGTGCTGATTGATTTTTATCTGCAGACGGGAACATGACAGCGGAAAGCTTCCTCTCACACACAGACACAAACACTGAGTTTCTGACATAATGTCCCAGCCTTGATAATAAATGCAGTGGAAACATACCACTCAGAGATCTCTGAACTCTCATTGTTAGATGCAAAACACATACAGTCAACCCTCCACTGCACACCATTACTCTGAGGCTGCACAACTAAATCTGGGTGGGGGGTGAAAATTTGAAAGTCTAATGATTTGAAAGACATCTGAAACTCCGGTCTGTTTCTTCAGAAACAAAAATGTTTGCAGCGGGGGGTTAAACACACATGCATATTTGAGAAAACACAATCGTCACAGTCCATTTAGTAACTGTTGTGGAGCTCTCAATCATATCATGTGATCCTGAGTTTTCACAGAGCAGCAGATGTTTACATTTTCTTTTTTTTCCTTTTTCTTTTGCAATCTAAGAATTTCATTTCCAGACTTTAAAGCTGGTTCTTCACCTTTATGATAGAAACTGAAAACAATTCCAGCTCAAGCTTCATAGTATGAAGAGTGTGTCAGGTTATACACATGCACCTATTTATATCACAATACTAAATAAAATCAAAGGTAACAGCTACTGTGAGGAGGAAGATGTAGATATCATGTTCCGTGACTTACGACATACAGGCCAAGTTGTCGTGAGCGTCCAGGCATGACCAGCACCTGAAAAGTGCTGAAAGTAATCGGGGGGCACTAGGGAGCTGCTGCATCACACCCATGAGGTTAATGAAACATAACCAGTGGTGCTTAGGGATGGGAAGCTAGTGAGGAATTATTTCACTGATGCTGCAGCCTCTTCATTTCCTATTAGCAGATACATTTCTCTCTCTGTTGTTGTCTCCTTCTTTTTTCTTTCTGACATCATTTTTTATGTTATACTTCCTTTAGGGACAGGAAGTGATTATCATACATCATTAGAGCTTCCCTCTCTGTGGTAATGCTGAGGTCCCTGCTGAAGGCACATATGAATCATGCTCTGCAGTCACACAAACACATGTGCACACATACATACATATGTACACGCACACCAAGTGATCTGATTTCTGCTATTAATTGAATCTCTGAAAGCGTTTAACGAACCATCACAGCCATCAGGATGTGCGTATGGGGTCAATCAATTTCCCGCGGCACTGCTAATCAACCCTCCACACACACACACACATAAAGTACACACATTCTCTCTCTGTTCATACAGTTTCTTCCCCTGATCCGCCTGCCTCATAAAGACCTTTTACAGCCGCCTCTGAACCCTTTACTGGTTCTCACACACTTTTCCAGGTCTCTTCACCAGACATGTAACTCAAACTTACATTCAATATAAATTGGACTAATCAATTCTATGAATAACACAGAGAGACACCACGTATAACAGCAGCATGCATACAGCATATAACAGCATATTCCTGTTCCATTTCTCTGTCCCCTGCAACTTTTTCAGTTCAATAAAGGTAATTTGGAACATGACCTTTAGCATGTGCTGCCACAGCAACAATAACTGTCAAAGAAAATGTTAAAGGATGACAAATACCCCGACGCACCTCAAACCTCAACATTTAAGGCCTGGTGTTCTGTACAGGGGGGATATAATAAGCTTTGTAAACAATGCTAATGCTATTATAGTCTAAACATCAACTGAAACTCCAAACATGTCGTCTGATGAAAAACAACTACAAGATCACTGGGTGCACAGTTAGATTCAGATACTATATCTACTGTATAGAAACAGGCAGATTAAATGAAGAGAAAAAGCTCTGTTTGTTATTTGTTTTAGGTGAGATTGAAGATGAAGTCCACCTCATTTTTATTGCTCATTACATGATGATTTAAGAGCTACACTTTTAAGTAAAATGTCCCTAATTTCTGGTGAATTCATCTGGATAAGTGATTATTAAAAACTTGAGCTTTTATCTGTGGCGTGTGGGAGGAAAAAAAGCAATGTAAACAGTCTATGTGGGCTCACTTGTATCTGCACAACACAATTAATAAATAATGTAACTATTTTAAAAGACAATAACGTACCTATGATGTGCATTGCTCGTTATTACTGTTGTCAAGACGTTTCCCTATTGTACCGTTTGTTCTTATCAGACTTTTAAATGGCATCCTTTGTGTCTCATTGTTCTACAGTTTCAATCAGAAATAAAGCATAGGGGGGAAAAAGAAAAAACAGAAAAGGGAATTATTCCTCTTTGGAGAGAAAAGCGAGAAACAATGATTCATCACAGTTCATTCTCAGGATATGTCCTTGAAGGCTGGCATTTCATTCTTCACCTCATCATTAAAAGTTCACCAATAAACAAGGCCAGAGTAGAAACTGAGTGATCCCTGTGCACACCAGCAAGGCTGAAAATGGGATGAGAGTGGCACAGCTGCAGGACTCACATCTCAGCTTTCCTCCTGACACAAACCTGACTCAGAGAGATTCTGCAGCTGATTATGTGCAGAGGGCCGCATGCGTTAATTCATAATGTTCAGAGCACCTATATGTACCATATAGTATAATAGATTGAATATGTATAGTGGGATAAAAATGCAGGCCCTACAGAATGTCTTGATATGCAAAAGTTTAGCATTTTGTAGTTGATGATGCACACTTTCACCCTCCAGTATGAGCCTGTAATTTCACATTCACTGTCTCATTTTCTGCCTTGCGAGTGACCTGTCCTCCTCATCATGATTCCAATTTCCTGAAGAGACACCTTGGACGTTGTCTTTTTTCTTGACTGGTGGATGAAGTGTGTCCATCTATGCACAAGCGTATATACCTGTGTGTGTGACCGTGTGTGTTTGGGTTCCAGCAGAAATGGATGCTTTTGAATTGAAGCACAGCTACTCAGTGAGCCTGCGGCGATTCCTCCCTCCCAACCCTCTGCTTTGCATCATAAATATTTCATTTCTTCTTAAGTCACCTTTGTTCTTGCCCCCTCTGTTTGTGTGTGTGTGTTTCTGAGAGCAAGTGTTGGAGAGTATGATTCTTGGATTACCTTTTGCTTGTCGTAACTGGACTACAGTTGAGAAATATTTATGTTTAAAACATCAGTACTGCACTGACAGCTTTTGCACTCCGTGCTACAAGAACAGGAGGGACGACAAACGTGAGATGACAGAACCGTTCATATCAGATTCAAAACCCTGCGGCTGCCATACAAGGCTATGAAGTGACTCTCATACATCCAGTCTGTAGTCCAGGGCTGTATGCCACACATGCTCACCTCACTGTGCCGTCACTGTGGTAATTTGGTCATGCTTCAGTTTGGCCTTTACCCTTCTCCTTCCAGCAGAGCCACTCACTGTATACTCAGCTACAAAACCCAAGCAACCTTTCACATCCTCCTTTCACCGTGATTTATACTCCCCAATCGCCTCCATCTAACTTTCCGCTCTTGTGGTCACATTTGAGTTCAGTTCAAGCCACAAAAACAGGATGTGGTGTGAAGTTTTTGACGCAGGTATTCAGGATACACTGAGCAAAGGTGGTGGAAGACACTGATGTTGAGCAGAGAAGGGTGGCACAGAATAATTGTGGAATTTCTGCTCTGCAGGAGCAAGGCTGTTTTACACTGCTAGTTTGTAGTCCTCTAACACAGTGTGATTTAAGATACTGTGACGTGAGACTGCTGGAATCAACAAGTCCTCAATTTTTTAACAAGATTATGACAAAATGTGTTTCAGTTAGTCATTTATGGTAGGTCACAGGAATCCATCAGCAGGCCGGGGTCTTTCTCTGTGGTGTACGCCCCAGTCAAATGATTTCTCACTGGGCACAGACACATTCTTCAGGCTTCTGCATTTATGGGCCCATGTATCAGGATCCTCAGGACAGAGAGTGTGATATGTAGCAGATTGTACAGCCCACACCTGCAGGGTGCAATCTCACAGACAAACATATGACTTGGGGTTACATAAATTAAAACTGACTTAACTTGACTTATGGGTGATAGAGCCGTCCATTGACAAAACCCCTACTGCACATGTTTTTGTCACTTTCTAATACCATTTATAGTATAGTACTATTTCATACTATTTAATATTCTGCTTATTATTTGATAAATTTGGTCAAACTTGAATTTCTCCTCCATGGTCAAATAATCATTTTTGAATTTGTGTGATGCTCAGTACATTTTCTTTGTTATTTTACATCTTTTCGTTTTGTAATGGTTGCATAGAGGTAAAAAAAAAAAAGCACATCACATGACCCACAATATTCACTGTAGCTACTGTGTTAAAGACATTTGTGTCAGTTGAACAGTTGTAAACTCTGACCTTGAAGCTGGAGGGCTCATTCATACGTGTTTCTGTAGGAGTTAGAGAGTATGAGATGAACAGTCACTGACCACACCTGCAGCATGAAGTCACATCTTTCAGTTTCACTGCACTGAAATTGAAAAAAAAAAAAAACCTTTAGACTTGTACTTTAGTATATTTACTGTTCACAATACAGCAAACCAGTGTTTGTTGATGAAACTTAAATTGACTCACAGCCAGCTTGTTTGCTGGGTAAAGTTTTGGTGATCAATCATCCTGTGAACTTATAGATTTTAGCAGAGTGGAGTCTGAAAACAAATCTGATTCCAAATCTATGATGCCAAAGAATCCCAATGGACTCCACTGTCTGCCTTCTTTCTCTTTTTTTACTCCTCTACATTTTATTATTTAGAGCGCACACACACGCACACACACACACACACACACACACACACACACACAGCTAGCAGCGAGATCGCTGTTTCTTTTTATCTAATACCTATAGCAGCTCCCAGGGTTGTTTTACTACAGCTGGTACATACAGTATTTCCACTTTTCTTTGCCTTCAGGTCTTGAGTCAGATGTTTCATATTTAAAGGTTAACGAAGAGATGGGTTGTATTAATCTATGTATTAAGTGCATCTACTATAATTGGGGCTTAACCAGGGATCACATGTATGAATCCACCACTACCTTAGGTAATTCTTCTATAGGCATCACTGTACTTTTTCACTCCATGCAGACACTTGCTGTGCAATAATGAGGGTAATATTGAGTTTCCAGGGAGCCTTGTCCTCTACTCTCACACTCATCTTTGAACTGTATACCTCATCCTGTCCTACAGTTCACACTCGTACAGCAAGTTCAGACAAACGTCACAGCAAAAGCACAGGCCTCTTTTATCTGTTGGCTACAGGCTGTAGGTTTTTCCACCCTCGTTTCACCAGGCAGTTTCTGGAGGAGCACTGACACAAACAGCCAGGGGGCGTAGTTACAAGAGAAAGGATGGAGAAAGTGGGGGAGGAGGGTATATATGTGCATGCATTTGTGTGGAAAAGAAGGAGGAGGAGAGCAGAACTGATAAACTGTGCCAGTGTAATTCCCCATGGCACCACAAGATTAATTTTTCACTCGTGATTTTCTGTTACGTGCTGACACGTCGATGAGTCCCTGTCCATTTCATGGGGAAGATGTATTGGTTGCATGATGAGTAGATCACATCAGCTGCATCGTCTGTCCCCTCTCCCTTTGCCAGCCTGTATGAACCATCCATCCCCGGCCTCCGCAGCAGCGAGCTGAGCTTGGGGCAAGAGGTGGCAGGAGCCTGAGGAGGTGCAGTTAAGTGTGTCTCAGTCCTTCTGTCAGATTTTCAAGGGAATAATAGTGGATCCAAAAATGCCCCTCCATACATGCATTTGTCTGTGCATGTGTGTGAGTGTGTGCCTGTGTTAGTGTAGTGTGTGCAGGAAGTAAAAAAACAAAAAACAAAAATGCCTTTGAGGATTTTTGTGCATGAATGAGATGTGGTGCAGAAAGAGGCTACAGCACCATCTAGTGGTGAGAGATGTTCCAGCACATTTAAACATGTGTCACGCAGCAGTGGTACAAGCTCCAAAAAAACTACCCAAGTGTGAGACTGTGGACATCTTTATGGACTGGCTAGGCTTGTCTTTAGGGAGCTACAAAAACGAGGTGGATTAAGTTCAGTTTAAACTGAAAGATTCATGATAAATAACACTTGCTGCAGAGAATAATTTATGTCCATACATTGTGGTCAATAACGCAACAGCATTAATATAGCGTTAGTACATATAGCATGTTTGCTTCACTAATAATGAGAACATCTGTCAGTCACATTATACAGACATAGGGAGAAAGCAAGGAGTCTAATATTGAATATAGAAGCAGGTGGTTTCTGTGTGTTTTACACAGTAAATAATGAAATATTTTAGAAGCAAACTTCATCACTGAAAATCTCAGTAGGCTTCAAATGAACTCACTTGTACCTCTATGTTGTTACAGGACCCAGAAGCAGACTGAGAGACAGGGGAAGTTTAGGTAAAGGGATTTAATGAAATAATAAGGCTGGATGAGGGGACAGTAAGGGGCAGTGAGGGCAGGGGACAGGCAGGAGTAACAGCAGTGACTGCCTGGAGGTTTGCTGGATGAATGGTGGACTGACATATGAATGAGAGTTTCTATCCCACTTAGATGACAGAACAACCTGGTGACAAAGAGAGGAGAGCAGGGGCTCTTGTACTGGGCTTTGATGAGTTAATCACAAGCAGGTGTGAGGATGAGCTCCACCTCTGACACACATGCACATACACACACACACACACACACACACACACACGCAACAAATCATACATATAAGCAATAATTAAATGAAATTGAGAATGGAAAAAGGCTTGACAGAGAAATTCAGGTCCTGCCAACTCACCAGTCTGCTCACCAAGCCAATAGCTGCTTAAAGTGAGCGTAACTGTGGAACAGTTTAGTTCAGGAGATTCAAAACCTGAAACACTGAAACAATTTGGTCACACTAGCAGAGAGATTCACAGCAGAGGAAACCAAATTCAGACCAAATTCAGTCCATTTAAATGGCATTACTTTGAACAGTGACCTGACTTGAAGAAGTGAAGTGAATCCATGCAGAACTTTCATGTAAAGCTCAACTCTGTGAACTTTCACATAGGAATTTGTGCCCATGACCATTAACAAAACATCTTGACAGCGCTGACCCTTGAGGAAACAGAGAACCAGTGTCCAAAATGGAAAAAGCTATTAGCTGTGTGCACCATCCAGTTTTATAAATCCCTGTTCTGCTGGAGTATTAGTGTTAACTCCCAGAAAAACAAAGCATGGTTTGTAGCCGGGTGTGAGACAGAGGAGAATAGCGTTAGTACATCACTTTAATTAACATACTTTCTAGAACTTCTAGCACCAGCTATTTTGTGGCAATGCATCAGGCAAATTTCACAGCACCACTTCATGTAACAGTCTGCTTGTTGCAAGACACTCAAGCCACGATAACATCATGTATCGGCTAACAGATTAGCTGACACTTGACTAACAAGTGAGCACTTCAGTAATGGCTAACAGGCTAGCTGATACTTTACATGTTACAATCAATTGATTCAATAGAACTGGGCCATTTCAGCAGATAAGCCTTATAAACAATGGCGCTTGTCTTGTACAGTAGAATCAATACATGGAGTTTGTCTTCGGCTTCAGCCTGAAGGAGTCAGCTGGGAAAATGATGCTGTTCTCTAAGGCGAGCTCAAATACAAACACTCAAAGAACTTCAGAGGATTGCAGCGGCTTTTGTGTACAGGACTGTAAAAGTGCCTGGAACAAAGTCCAGATATGGTCCGAGGGACAGCGTGGATTACTTTAATCTGACCAGAGGTCTGCATGTGGATCTGGTCTGAAGCTCAGAGTCAGCCTTTGATTGGTTTCCACTGATTCTTCTTGTCATGTTCAAGTCCCGAGGAGAGTTAAACCCATACATAGCTGCATTTGTTGGGCTCTGGGTATTAGACGAGGGGGGGTTTCAGGGAAACTTTGTTCTCTTACTATTAAGAATTTCAGGGCTTTATATACACACGCCAACACACACACACACACACACACACTTACACATGGTATGTATGTGCAAAACCACAGATAGTCAATCATACATGCAAACACGAACAGAATGCTAAAGCAGTGCTAAAAATGATTCTACGTGTCCCTCGGGTTGTTTGCTTATCGGTGTCAGTGGAAAGTGTTGCACTGTAAGGGCAGCTGATTTTATGCGTGTGTGTGTGTGTGTGTGTGTGTGAGAAAGAGCTGTTCTTCTCACGCTATGATGACTCATTGGTGACAACAGACACTGTTCTGATTTATTTTGGTATCACTTATCCATGATTTGATTTGGTCTCTCTAGGAGATTACACACGCGCACACACACATTCTCACACTCGCTGTCTCTTGTATTAGAGGACACTTAATGTTTCAGTCAATATTTCTGCACAAATAACCAATTGCATCAGTTAAATTCAACAAAAATGTGTTGCAGTTTGAATGAAACATTGCAGTTTAAGATCTTGAGTCAGAATTTAGCACAAAGGAGACCAGCTTCCCTTTTAAAGCCACACAAAAAGAGATTTAGGTAATCTCAAGTCTATTAAAAATGTATGAGTTTTTGAGTTCAGTTTTGAATGCATCGCATTTGTAAGGTAGCTGGTAGTACTCGCTCTTTGTATAGTTTGTAAGTTGGCCTTTAAAAGGTGGCAGGCTGCTCTTTCATGAAGAACGAGGCCTGAAATGGATTCCAGTGGTGAAGAAATCAACAGAAGGAGAACATGACTCCCTTGTATAATGTAATGAGTTTCCAGTTTCAATTATTTCAGCTTTGTTTCTGATAAAACATTCTTAATCCATCATTTTGACATTGCGAATGGCTCTCAATTCCACTGTACCCATGAGCCTCAGGTTAGAACGACAGTAAATCATGTCATCTACCTGTTGAAAGTTAAGAGCATCTTACCCAAGATGGAGCTACAGTGTCTGTGTAAAAAGGAGAGTCAACACGTTGCGACAGACACTGACTGATGCCTCTGAATCCTCTGAAATCACACATTGGGATGACATTACAGTGGCTGTGTGTAGTTCAGTGTGGACAAGCAACGGCAGTGTGATGAGGGGTCTTCTTAACTTCAATATAGCATGATCTCTGTGTAAAAGGGGCTAAAGACTTGACATAAGCACAAAAAAAGTTGAATCTAGTAAAGCCTAATGTGTGGGCGTCTGTGTGTGTGACAGATCAGTCCAGGATGTATTTGGCAGTGTCTGAGCGGAGATTTGCAGGTGTCAGACTGATGCGACACACCTCTGCTGCAGGCCTGTTTATACCTCGCTGATAAGATAAGACTCGGTGTCTGTCACTATCACATTCACACAAACTGAAAGGTGTCAGCTCCTTTCATCCTGGCAGATTAATGTGTTGCCATATTTGAAGCGTTATTATCGTGCACACACCTCATACACACCAGGCACAAACACATTCTTAGCTGGCTATGTTTGGGAGGACATTTCATTGATTTGCTTAGCTGCCTTTTATCTATTTTGTCTGCAAGGGTTTGTGGGTCTCAGTAGAGTGGAAACAGCAACTTAACACTTATATCACATTGATTTTCTGATTGACTGTCGTGACTGGCTCTGGCTAAACTCACCAATGAAGCTCATTCATTTTGTGTCAAGGAACAAGAAGCTGTGAATTTTTAAATGTATTTTTAATTGATGCCAGTGTCACTGTGGGCATTGACCAGAGCTCTTTGTAAAGGATAATTAGTCATGCTTAACGCTACATTTTTGGTATTGTCATTAAATCTTGTAAAAAAGACCAAAACCAACAGTGTGTTTGTTTGTCTCTAATTACTTCCTCAGCCTGTCTGTGACAGCCAGCACCCATTCATTCCTCCGCAAGACGTAAATCATTACAAACAGCTCACCAATACAAAGTTTCTTTTTTTTTTCACTATTGTTTTTAAGTAAACTTGAGTCAAACCAGGAGTAAATAACACATTTGTTGGGGACTATTTTCAGCTGCAGATTAACAAACTGTTTTTCTGGCACCAGGACTTATATGTTCATTGGAATGAGGGAACATGTCCAACACTGTGGTAATTTACCAGTATGATATTGATCCAGGTGTTTTCATGGGATATGCTGACAGTAAGAAAAATGGCACAGTACCATGTGTCCACCTTCCTGAAGTGACTGATAGGACAGCAAAATGCAGGGCTAGCTGATAAGACTTATTCGCATCATATTATTAGATCAAATTCAGATTTTGTCTCAGTCATGTCAAGTCCTCAAAGTGACAGCAAGTTGAGACTCAAGTCCTCATTTTTGCAGGGCATGCCTGAGAAGGTTTCTTGTAAATAAACAAAAGTTTCCATTCAGTGTTAATTACCAAATCACATTGTGTGAATCCCTGAGGTTTTATAAACATGTTGAAAGCATTTTCCCCCTGACAAAATGTTTGCAAAGCCATATTTTTGGGGATCTTCTGAAATCTGCATTGTTGACATTCATGTTGACCTCCCAGCAATCTTCTCCGTGCCTTCATTGGTTCATTGCTACATTTCTTGGCTCATTGCCCCCACCTGTAGATCAGTGGAGTAATGTGAAACCATCAGCAGGGCTGTGTATTGCATCACCTGTGCTCTCCTGTGTGTGATTGTTTGGACTACTATTGGTCAAAAAATCCACAAGGTATCTTTAAGTCTGACTCAAGTCCACAGCTCTGAATCTGACACCGTCCTCTTTCGTCGGATCAGTTGCAGTTCTGTCATACATAAACCAGAAATCAACACTGTAATTGTGACTGTAATTATTTTACACCTCACATCTTCTGTCCCTCAGTATCGACATGTCTGTGTCTAAATTCAAAATGCCTCTCAGTCTGACTTCTTCTTTAATATTTGTTTCCAGTGGTGAATTAATACATTTACATTATTCCTTAAGTGTCAAAACTAACATCAACTGTGCCCCAGTCTGAGCAGCAATATTAACATTATATCTGACTCTTCTAATGCAACTCACATATTTAAGATTTATATATTTTAATTACACATAAGATTTTCATCCATTTGGATCATACAGTTTAAACATAAACAAACTAATAAAGTTAAAATACTACTTATGATTTATTTTTGACTGTGATAGTCAACACATTTTAATTATTAAGTGATATAATAAAAATTTGAGGCTTCTTGGCAAAACACAGATGTCAGGGAGATTTGACTTGAGGCTCCAGCTGCAGTTTGTTTGCAGATGCATAGTTTTGTTTCATTTGTTGTCTCTGTTTTTACACACTGAGTTGATGTGATTTGTGGGGGGGTTCTACAGTATTACATTTTTATAGCATGACATGCTAAAGATGTGTGTGAATCCATGTTCCCATGCAGCCACATTTACAACACACACACACACACACACACACATACACTCACTCACAGGGAGGTCACCAGTTGCCATAAGTGTCATGTGTTGTAAAATGGAAAGTCTGTTTTAGAAAAGAGTAAAACTCAGTTCTCACACACTCTGGGCCAGCAAACAGTTTCACCAGATATGTATGTTTAAGATTGAATAACAGCTGTAGATTTATCACTCTGTGGGGGCAAACTAAACCTGATCTGCTGCTTCATTTTCCTTTTTCACCCTCCATCATCCTCCTGTCCTCTCACTCAATTCAGCATTTAGTTATAATTTATAGTTTACACGACATATTCCCATCTAATGCTCTTACACCATGATAGATACAAAACCTCCCAAAATCAATACCTATACTTTTCCAAGTTATGTTTTTTGAGTGCAGATGTAATGTTGCAATATTTTCAGCCATGATAAGCTGTAAGAAAGCACAGCAGAGACATCCCACATTCACAGTTATCACCACAGAGGCTAAATGGGGCTTTTACCTGTTTCAAGTTCATATCAGTTCAGCAGATTCACTTTCCAGTTTCAGTCGATGACCGTGACATCAAGGCCGGGCTGAGGCTCCACAGACAGACCAGAGGCTCCCCTGCATTTGTCATGGCTTAGAGTTGGTTGGTTAGATTTCACAGAGCCCCGGGATGGGGTTAAAGTTGCGTGAAATGTGTGTGAAAATCAGTGTGTGCTGCAGGAGGTCAGGGCAGACGGGATGAATTTCAGGGACCAGGAAAGCAGGGGTCAAAGGTGAATCACCAGGGGAGGTGGAACAAATCAGCCGCTGGATTTCAGGGGTTGGAGGGAAAACACTGAGGGCAGCAGCTGGCTGAGGTAAAAGCAACAAGGTTGAAGTTAGTTTAGTTAAACGTAATGAAAACACATTTAACCTCTTAAACCCCACTGACCAGCTGGTGAGTCATTGCAAACTTATGGTGTGCAGCCAAACATTGTTCAAACCCCAGAATTTGTTTAAGATGCATAATAAAACAATAGAATAAACAAACAATTATGCAAACAATACACAATTTAAACATTTTCAAAATTCATCTTTTGCAATTGTTTTCTAAGCATATGAGATATGCATTCATTGCACTTATTAGAGGGTAACAAAAATGCAACTCTTGTTTGCTTACAATGAAATTTCACAGGGAAACATGATGGAAAACAAGATGTAAAATAAGTAAACTTGTTGCATTGGGGGAACATTTTAAAGCAAAAGTGTCTCCCTAAACAGTTCAGGTAGAAGGTTGAAGTTTTGGTTGATTTCTGCACCACATACCATAACCACAATCGACAGCTGGTGGCAGACGGCTTCATTAAAAGGTGAAGAAAGGGGAAGAACTGCCACTAAAGTGATTTTGTTTCACAGATACCATTAACTGCAACCAACAACCCAGTCACACGGTAGTTCATGAAACGAAAAGTAACCTCATTTTATTTTTTGAATGAAGGGCTACATTCATTCACAGTTGCAAGGAGGCAGGTTAGAGAACACAGTTAGTAGCGTACTACCAAAAGAGATATGAAAAAAGTTTTTTATGTAAACCTGGTCCAGACGTTATTGCTGCTTTGGATGATATGACAGAAACTACAGAAAAGTAGCCTGATGCCATATTACCTGGTCAGTGAAAGTCTCACACATGGTAGAACAGGAGCTGGACCACCTCTAACTGTTCTGTCCTTTTTGCAGGGCTTGTGGGTTAACACACAGAGAACCCAGTATGCGTAATTTAATGATGTTGATAATTTTCAGCCTTTATTCATTAAGTAGTTCTGTCTCTGAGGCTTATTTGTCTTGCAGCAGTTCTTGGAAGCTTCTTCCTGCATTTAATCTGATACACAGCCTAAGATTGACAATGGTTTGGAAGATAAGTGAACATACGGTTTTAATTCCTCCCCTTTCCCCTTTTACTTTTTCTCTCTCTCTCTCTCTCTCTCTCTCTCTCTCTCTCTCATCCAGACCATGATTAAGAAGCCCAAAGATCTATAATTGTAATGACCCCCCCCCATGTGAAGCACACCAATGACTGTCAAAGCGGTGAATCACTGTCTCCTCCAGCCATGCGAAATCACCAGGGATGGTGCTTACTGCTAAAACGGTAGAAAATCAGTCAGAAGTGTTTAAATCTCCCCAGCTGTAAATGTCATTGGCTGTTGCTTATGATAAATAGTTGATAACACTATCTGTCTATCTGGAGTTCACTATCTGAGTCCTGGGAAAGTGTGCATTTGCCACCAGACACATGAACCTCTCGCCTTCATATTCATCTGTTTACTTTTCATTCATTTGTTATTTCCCTTTCCCGTTTTTGTGTATGTGTGTGTCTGTGCATGTGTGTATGTGTATGTGTGGCAATATTAATCCAGACTGATTAGATGTCTGTTGGCACAGACCCAAATGAAACAACACTTAATTTCCCCTCTTCTTCTCTACATTATTTGTTTTCCGCGGTCATATTTATGTCTCTCACCCTCACTGTAAGACACACACACAGACACACACACACAGCAGGCTTCATCATCTTGTCGATGCCTTTGATGTGAGTGATAATGTAGAGTTGGTGTGTGGTGGGAGTGCAGTGCATCATGGGGTACAATCGTGGGAGAGGTGATGGCAGGAAGTGGAAAAGGTGATAAGAGAAAAGAAAATACTTCTCTGTCTCCACATGTGATTCTATATCATGTCATGTGGTGCAGTAACTATTACTGCGCCACTGGATGAATCAAACTTCTCTTCATAAGAGCCCTGTCGCCCTTTAAAACTCCCCTACTGCACTCTCACTCAGCACTTCCATTTTCATAACCTGGGAGTTATGAAAGTCCCCCACGAGCTTGTTTTATTGGATCACACACACTGTTCATAATTTTAATGACGTCATACACACATGCAAACGAATCTTTAGACTGCTCGATATGAGACCAAGCAGATATAGCATCTTTGCCGTCACTAATAAGGTTGTTTTTTTTCCTTCTTAATAATCAGAGAATCAGATCCAGACATTGGTTGGGGTTGTCCTTACATTCTCACAGAAGCCAGATGTTTCCCTCAGGAGTTGGTGGTGACCAAAACAGATCGAAGAGGAGAGTGAATATTGGACTTGCATTCTTCAGGTGGCCAAAAACACAACTAAACACAACTATGAATGCTAATGTCGCTTTGTGTCTGCTGGACATGTAGATAGGTTACTGTTTGCTAACAATATTTCAGTGTCACAGCTTTTTTATGCTGCACCCAAGTGGGCAAAAAACTCAATAACTGCTTGGTTTTGTCAGTTTGTCCAGGTGTCTTTGTGCAAAGAAACAAAACACAACCTGGATTCTCCAGAGACCTGATCATGAGGATACTCGCATGGATGTAAACACACTCTGTTTCTGGAGAGAGATTTTGCTTTTAAATTCTGCCAGAAATAGAATTTCATTCACCTCCAATGCTCTCAGGTGGAAGCAGAAATCAAATAAATTCTTAAAAACTCAGACTAATAAACCAAGGACTGAGAATTTTTACCCTAAGACCTTTAAATAGAAATTTCCTCTCTCTCTGTCTGTCTCTCTCCATTTCCATCCATCTCTACATTTAATATTCTGTCTGTAATGATCAAAGCTCAGCAGACTCTGTGACACATCAGCAAGTCACATCTGTCAATCTCAGACTTCATCTGCCTGTCTCTGCCTCACTTTGCCTCTGCGACACACACACATACACACACACAGACACACAAACAGTGTAACACACCATGATATGCATCCACACAATGTACACAGCAGACTCATTAAGTTAACTGCTGTGAAATCTTGTGATCAGGGATTCTGTGCTTCAATTCCCCGCAGATCATACACTGTCTCCAACTGCCCCTGGGAGGCGCCTTTGACCTACACACACACACACACACACACACACACACACACACACACAGCCGCGTTGGGTGGTATGTGCAGTTGTGATATCATTTAATGGACTCACATGGTCCAAGTTAATCAGCTTTGCGTAAGTAGCTGCCAGGTCATCCATGAAGATTTATGTCTGTTTTCGATTAATCATATGATTGTGACTCACTCTTTTTTGTAGTGTGGAAACTTTTGGTGCTCTGAGCATTTTGTTATCATCATCATCATTATTATCAGCAGCAGAAGCAGAAGCAGAAGCAGCAATAGCCTGACCACACTAGTAGCTACCAAATAACACCATGTCAGGCTTAAGTATTATTGGCACAGTTTATTATTTGAGGTGAGTTGAAACAGTTGTCAGACTCTTCATTAGGACTTTAACCAACAGTAACAGTAAGATAGTACAAAGACCACACACACACAAACACACACACACACACACACACACACACACACACAGAGAGAGAGAGACTTTTTTTTTTTTTCAATTAGCATATTGACTGCAGTATCAGTCCTTTTATCCAAAATGGGGGGAAGTATTTTAATGAGAAACACATGACTGTACAATCCTGGTTAAGATGACAAGACCTCTTGTAGCTGCACACACACACACACACACAGAGAGAAAGAGAGAGAGAGAGAGAGAGAGCATGCACAGACACCCCCACATGCATACTGGAAATTGTCAAACATCCCGTATATTGAAAGGAAATTTCTCTTGTCTGTGGGTTTATTTGCTCAGGAAAAGAAACAGAAGGTCTCAGATTAAAAACACACACATATCTCATTGTTAATGTGGTTGTAATTGAATTACAGTATGAAAATAGGCGTATGATGTGAAACACAAGCAGTGAACAGGGAACTTTTGGCATGACCACACAAACATACACACACACACACACACACACACACACACACAGTCGTCTGCATCCCTTCTCTGTTCAGTGGTTCACAGTGGAAAGTACATACACCATGGCACCAAATCACAGAGATGGAGAGGCACAGACACACGATGAGATAATGAATATGCTGAACGAAAGTGAGTGAATGGAGAGAATCAAGAAGAAGAGAGCAGGATGCATAAAAATAGCTGAGCCAGCTGAAGCCCTGTGTGCCCCATCCAGATTGTTCTCTGTAAAAGATCTGTCTGCTTCTCATTGCCTGTCCCTGAGGCCAAAACACATTGTTTTCTGTTAAAAGTCAGTTTTATTCTCTCTCTCTCTCTCTCTCTCTCTCTCTCACACACACACACACACACACACACACACACAAAGGTTGTGCAGGTTTTACCATCATCGATAAAATGATACTCATCCCAGTCTGATGAGTGTCTGTTTGGCTCCATCTGTTCAACCTCTTTCCGTGATTGTGCAGCGTTTAAAGAAATCACAAAAAATGTTCCTTTTAGTATCAAATACTCAAAACCTTTGGGCTAAAAGCTGACTCTTAGGGAGGAGGTTTGGAGCTCGCTATTTGTGATGGAGAGCAGCTTGGATTCACAGCATCTGCAATTCATTCTAATGGCAACCAAGAGTCAAAACCAGAAGCAAGAGTTTCAGTGATTCATTTCAGGCTGATCTCATGTTTTTCAGTTTAAAGACTGTTGAAACATTTTGCATAAAGCTACAAATATGAAACTTGTGGCGCTGCTAAAAGAAAAGTCAGAGGATCGCCAAAGACATTGGGGCGTATCATCTGGGGATCATGAATGTCTGCAAAGTTTAGCAGCAATCCATCAAATACTTGTTGTGCACTGGAGCCACAATGCCTCTAGCATGGCTAAAAGCCAACTGAAACACAGCCTTCAAGCTTCAGGCTATAAGGTTCTTGTACCTCTAAGGGTCTGAAGCCTCTGGTTGGTACATACTGAACCAATGGATTTAGAGCAGAGAGTTGGATTATCCTGCAGGAGCAGTTTGAGAAAGTTTTTCCTTGATGATACACTGGGCCTTCATTAGAAACTATAATAGCTGCTGTGAATCCAGGCTGACTGCAGCTGCTGTGCACCAGCAGACAGGCTACAAAGCCACCTTTCAAATCTACTCAAAGGACAGATTTTTCAGTGAAGTATTTCTTTAAACACACATACAGGCGCAAATACACAAGCAGATGAATTGTTTCCTGATCCTCGTGTTTTGTTTTTTTTTCTGAGAAGAGAAAAGCTTTAATCAGTATCACATTGTGAAGCAGAATCCCCTGAAACCGTGACTGACGCCACGATAGCCGCAAAGCTCTTCTCTTCTCCTCCACCCCCCCAGCCCCCGATCACTTGCTCCCTCCCCCCTCTCCTCCCCTAGATGTGGTCTGAGAGAGATCCCTCGCTCTGGCAAGAAAAAAAAGGACAAAAACATCCTTGTTGTTTGTTCTCCTTCCCGCTTGCAATCACACAGCTCTATGGTTACTTTTTTCACAGGAATAACCACTTTTAAGCAGGATTTGATTTTCAATTAATCCAAACGTGGGGATGAAAGTGACTTTGAAAGCTCAAGAATGTTTGCTCTCTTTTTTTTCTTGTTAATGTGAGTGCGTGGAGCTTGTAGAGTGAGAGGAAACAGGGGAAAAGTCCCAACTTGAGGCTTGGAAAACTGTGACCTTGCACTCTGAATCCTGCAACATATTGACAAGATGAAACAAGAGAGGAGAAGGCAAAGAGAGAGGGAAAACAAAGAAAGAAAGGAAGAGAAGAGGGTGATTTTAGGAGTAGAAAGCAAAGACAGGGGGATTAAGCTGGGGGGTGGCGGTGGGGGGTGTCTGCAGATGAAAGAGAAGGAGAGGGAGAAACAGTATGAAGCTCAACTGTCTTTGTATGTTTCTGTTTCACATATCAAATACACACAGAGCCACAGACAAAAGGGAAAAGAGCACAGTGCACACATACACACAGCTTCTGACACGACTATAAATAGAGATTCTTCAGTCCACATCCCATTCAGCAACCACAACATTCTCCAGATACACACTCACGCACACAAACACAGCATCAGCTCACACTGTGGCTGCACTGATATGGTTTGAGAGGAAATTAAAGCCATCATACAGAGGGGGACTCGTGTGTAGGTGCATTTGCCGTTCAGCCGTTGCGCTCTACAGGATCTCCACCAGGATGAAAGTGAAGGCGGTGAGCCGCTCTTATCTTTGAAGGAAAGGGGATGAAGAGGCTTTCATGACAAAGGCAGAGAGAAGAAGAAATAATGAGGGGTCTGGCTTTGCTCTTTGCCTGCTGATTCTCTCAATATGTGTGTGTTTCTTAAAGTTATCAGCAGTGTTTCCTCTGCGTGTCATGCAGAGCAGGAAATCTGCCTCCCCTGTGATAAGACATGTAGAAACTGAACCTTTTTCTGGCCAAAAATCACATCCTATTCTTAATCTTGCCAATATTTGTAGTTGTTTGTGTTCAAATAGAAGAAGTGTGCCATAAGCCAAGAGCCATAAAAGCATGCTGCAAATGATGTTGTGATAATTACATTGTTTCTGCTAATGAAATGCTGAATTACTTCTGCTGATGACACTTAGGCTAATTGCTCTAAATTGGAGTCACTAAGTCTGTGAACTAAGACCAGTCTTGTCATAAATGGAGGCTGTAGATTATAACCTGTCACCTTCATTCCAGCAGTGTGACTTTAGAGGTGGCAGTATCAGTCAGTTGGTCACTCAACAACTACTGGACGGACTGGCACAAAATTCTGCAGAGTCCTTGATGGTTTCCAGAAGATGTATCCCAGTGACTTTAAAATCAATATTTCCACTACACTCATGGCTGTACCTTGTGTTTAGTGCTACTTAGCTAATGTTAGCCTGCTAACATACTAAGACCACTTAGACGGTGAACATGTAAAACTTACTTTCCAAACATCTGCATGTTAGCGTTATTGTCATAAGACGACATTAGCATTTAGTTCAAAGCTCTGTTGTGCAGAAGTAGACACAGACTCACTACCATGACTGTAAACTCTTTGGTTTGTTGATGCTAAACTTTTAAGACAGAGTTACTGGCCTCTGAGGATTTATTTTGCGTCAGACTTGTTGCTTTGCACAGACTTAAACTCAGATAAATGCATTTGGAAAACAGAAAAAGTGACTCTATACTCCAAAATAGAAAACAGCCAAACTGAAAGCAACACATCTGCCCACCCAGGTTATGAAAAGGTCTGACGGGAAAACACTTGAAACTGATCCATAAACAAACATGCAAGTGCATCACACTGTTTCTGAGAATCATATCTGAAACCACCAACTGATGATTCGATGTGTGAGATAGTGCAGTGGTGTGAGTTTTCCCCTGACATATTAGGTCACTTAAACATCATTAACATTGTAAAAAGGTTGTAAAAAATGTTTAGTCAAGTTGGCAGGTGCTAAGTTTCAGTACTGAGAAGCTTTGAAGTTTTACACAAAGTGGAAAGTACACAAATAAGCTGTTTCCTGCTGCTTCCTGGTAACATATTGTTTATCGTAATAGTGTTAAGCCACAGGATGTGAAGAGATGTTCACTCTTGACTTAGAGTGGTAGTTTTACATAATAACATAAGGTTCATTTGTTGGCTTTTGCCAGAGCTTTCAACTTCACTCACCGAGCATTTTATTAGGGACAGCACACTAATAGTAAGTAGATCTGCCCTTTGCTCTCAGTTCTTCGTGGCATAGATTCAACATAATGTTGGAAACTTTCCCTCGAGATTCTGCTCCATGTTGACATGATTGCGTCACATCATTTCTGCAGATTTGTCAGCTGCACATTCACGCTGCCAATCTCCTGCTCTACTGCATTTCAAGTCCAGCTCAAGGACCACTTACTTGCTTTTATCAGAACTTGCATGTGAACAATTCCCTCACTGTGAAAAATGAACTAAATCTGACCGTGACATACATTTGAAAGTTCTGTAAAAAATCTGGCTTTGTCAAATGAATCTTTTTTTCTCGTAATTGAGACAGTTTTCAAGGTGAATTAGTCTATATAGGAAGTCTTTAATATCACTATCATACTTCTAATGTCCTAAATGAACTCATAGTCCTAGTGAGGCATTTGCATGTTTTCGAAAATGTAATGTTATACTGACTTTGCTTGAGGGATCGGCACAGATATGCAGGACAGACAAACCACACATTATTAGAGAGGAGACATTCCTCAGATGGTTGGTGGATCTGGCAACCTGGCTGCTTGGCACGTCTGTCCCCCATGTCTATGTGTGTGTGTGTGTGTGTGTGTGTGTGTGTGTGTGTGTGTGCAATTGGCAGCACTACACACACTCCGATGTCACGGTCTTTTTCAACATCTGTCCACTTGGAGAATGACCCACCAGGCTTCCACACAGAGGAACTGAAGGCACGTTGCTCTTCAGTGAGGAGAACTGCTGCTTTCATCCTCAGTAACTCAAAATGCCTGTAATGTGCTGAGACAGATGATAAATGAAAGGAAACGACAGAATAAATTAGTCACAAACATTAAAAATGCAGATGCTTCCGTACAGGGCACGAGGGACCTCTGAAAGATTTATCCTTTGGAAGAATGCAGGTCATCTGTCATCCGTCCATGAGATTCAAGAGAGCTTTATTGTGATTGTCTAAAAACTGCAGTTGCATCCCCAATTGGGTTCTAAATCATTTAGAGACATAGAAATACCAGATTAGGCTATAAAAGTACCAGCACGATCAAATTCAAAAGGAAAGGCAGCAACTGAACTGATATAATGATAAAAATACCAAAATCCTGCAGTGGGTTATATAGTGAATTATAGAGTACAGGTAGTGTGGGACCAAACTTGGTCTCATTCTGTGTTAGCCTATATCCATATATTTGTGTTATTGCACATAATTGGAACTGGGAATTAAGTTCTGATGTTCGGAGATGATCAAATGGTGAACCAACATTTTACTGACACACTTTTTATATTGGTTTTTCCATTCATTTCTCCCCTCTACTGTTAGAGAGATGACTCCATGCACTGTTTGTTAATGCTGAGACAGAAGGACACTCCACCAGCAAAAATGAACTCTCTTTAAGATATTTCTACAAGTTGAAAGAGAAAGAGAGGTTCCCTTAGAAAGAGTCTGAAACTGCCATGTGGAGCTCTAAAGACCTCGCCTCTTTGCGCCTTTAGCCCCGCCCACACTGAGCGCTCAAATCGGCTATTGGATGAACGCCGGACGGTCCCGCCCACCGGTGCAGTTTATAACTTCACTGTAAAATAAAGCAGCGAGTCAAATAGTCTGAGGTCACCCACTAAGATAGCCGCATGAGGCGGTTGTGATTCGTGTTATCAGCGTGGAAATGTTGTAAAGTGGAGGAAATTAGACTTTTCTCTGTCAATGAACGAAGCTTTAAAACCGTCCACACAGTCACAATGTGGAAATCCACCGGGGGACCAAAAAGCACCTTCACCTCAGCGGCGGGACCTCGCGCTACCGCCGCCGCGGTCACCTGTCTGCTCGTGACCGGGACGCTCGTCGTCGCGGTGGGACACCCGAGCAGCGGAGTCCCGGAGGAGCCTCCAGCTGCAGCGGCGAGCGGAAAAGTTTTCTCGGCGTATTTCAGGAAACTGACCCGGGAGAGGAGAGCGATGAGCGGCCCCCCGCGAAGCAGCGCTCCCCCCGGACCGGTGGAGCATCTGACCCCAGCCGACCTGTTCATAGCGGTGAAAACAACTGGGAGGTATCACCGGCAGAGACTGGAGCTGCTGCTGGACACCTGGCTCTCCAGGAACATGCAACAGGTGAGCCAGGGCAGGTTATTTCATACTTGATAGCTGCCACTGGGAAACAAGGTACATTTTTCTTACAAGGTTAAAAAAATGTTCAGTTAAAATCGTAGAAATTGAATCTTAACCTAATAAGAAATAATCCTAAACATGTTTTGAACATGACTTTCGCAGCTGTTAGAAACCTGAGGAGGCATACACTACTTCATCTGGAGGTCTAATCCATCCAGAAAGTGAATAATCACTAGCCTCGTGTGTTATTTTGTGAAACTCTTGGTCACACAGTACGAAGCTACAAGATAGTACTTTGAATTTAGTAAATCAGTGAGATCTTGTGTTGTGTTAATGGGATTTAGAAGAAGAAAAGTGTGTCTACTGCTCAGTATTTCCTGTCAGAACAGTAGATCAGAGCCCAAATGCTCATTATCTATCCTTATGCAAAGTATTATCCTGTGTTAATGGTTCCTATGTAAGGGAAGCAGCCTCTTAAATGCCTCCTTCATCCTTTACTGCAATTGCAAGCAAGCTGTAAACCCCCCTGTAATGTGACTGGATCCACTGGCTCTTTGATCCAGCCGGCCAGTGAATTGTAAAACAGAGATAGGGGTCTTTGTAATGTATGAGAGGGAGATCTGAGGGCTAACAGGCCGACCACACTGCTGCTAATGTGTTGACATAATGCAAGCGGGGGGACATGAAGAGGAAAGACTGTACTAGAGGACTCAGACGGATGAATGAACCCTGAATTTCATCAAACTGTCTCAGTGAGGTGCATGCAGATTTGTTTCAAGGCTGCAGATACAGCAAAACAATTGTTCAGCTGTAGTTAAGTCTGGCATCACCATGCAGAGATTTGCTAAGTCTGCATCATAAAAAACAGCCTCAAACATCATTAAAACTGACATGTCAGGACTTTGAACTAATAGTGAAGGCTTTTGCTCCACTATATTTATTTCACAATAGTAGTTACTTTGCAGGTGAAGATTTTTATGCAAAGCACCAACAGCTCATAAAGTAGGCTCATTGTATTAAAATGCTGCTTACACCTGCCAGTCCCAACCCAGTAATTTAGTATTGAAAGGAGCCATTCTTCACACTCAGTGCTTTCACTTTTAATGCTTAACTGCTCATATTTCAGTTTTGCTCAAGTTGCCAAGTTTCCAGAGCCTAAGGTGATGTCTTCAAAGTTGTTTTTCATCTGACCGACAGTCCAAAACCAAAATGTATTCAGTGTGCCGTCACAGAGGAATAAGAAAACCAGAAAATGTTCATATTTTCAGAGCTGGAAAGAGTGAAATTTTTGTCACTTTTGCTTAAAAAATTAGTCAGTCAGTTCTCAAAAATGTTCTGGTTTCTGGTCTCTGGTTCATTTTTGATTAACAGAGTCATCATTGCAACTCTGGACTTGAATGCTTCTTCCACCACTGATCATGTTAGAAACCATCTTTTCCAGGTGGAGGATTAAAACATTAATCCTGTGATCTGGAGAAGTTCTAACATGATTACCGGAGTTGAAAGGGAGATGTTGGTGCAGGGAGAGTTTCAGTCCTAGAGCCTCACAGATAAATATTCGAGATCAAACGAGATGAAGAGACAGCTTTTTGGTCTGAATCACAGTGGTGAATGAGTCAAAGATGAATCTGTTGCTATAAAACACACGGGACTGTGGTAAACTGCACCCAGCATCTTCAAAGCTCGTAATCGAATGCAGACGTGACTGTGGATCGCACAGCGGTCGTTGTGATTTCCATTTAAACCTCAGAGTTTGAGGAAGGACTCAGTCTCATCTCACGCTGCACCCAGACTGTTGCCATGTAAATACAGCTTATGTAGGGGAAATCAGCTGGTCTGTGTGTGTGTGACGCATTCCTGCATCTGCTCTCACGGTCAGGTGTGTGTAACTCTACCTGTTTCCCAGACACACCTCTATACTGTAAGACTGCTGAGTAATGGAAATGCAGCAACACACACGCACAAGTTCTCACAGTGTTACCTTCACAAACACAGATGCCCTGGGAACTCGCCAGATTTCTCATGGGAAGTTAAAAATGTGTCTGATCACAAGAGTAAACATGCACACACACACACACACACACTCTCACTCACTCACACATCACTTTCTCCTGCCTCGGAGGTTGTTGTTGTTGCCGCCGTTTCCTGTGTTGTAAAGCTCAACTCCTGGCGACCCACCACCCCCTTTCTCAAAAGCCACATTTTCCCTCCATGTCCTTCCCCCCACTCCTTCCCAGCTTAGCATACACCACTGGTATCACAGTCAAACACTCATGGACGCAGAAGCTGACTGCTCTCAAGGGGCTTAAGAGGCTCAGAGTGGAAAAAAAAAGAAGGCTGACAAAAACTCACAGCTGGCTGGACTCTCTCCCTGTTTTTTTCAGTCTCTCTCCCTCTCTCTCTCTCTCTCTCTCTCTCTACCACAGGCAGTGATGTGATCACACAGTACTTGGACCAATATGGGGCAAATGGGTTGCAAAGTGGAATCCCTCTGAGCCTGATCTTTTCACTGGGGCAGTGCATACAGTGATAGATTTAGGATATTTTGGCTGTGATACTGTATTACAGAGCATGAGTTTTGAAATGAAACAAAGACTATGACTCTAAAGCGCTGACTTTTCACTGTAGTTTGTGGGAGTTAACGACCACATCAGATGGACAGTATGAATTATAGATCTGTTCAGGGACAGAAAGTAAATAGACAACACAAACTGAGAATTAAGTCAAGTCTTTGAAGGCTACAATACACAAACATCACCAGGTTTTTGGCATCTTCCCTGATGATGATGCTCTGCCAGACCTGGACTGCAGCAATCCATCAAGTATTGATCTGTTTATTGGCAGATTGGAAATCGCCTGCATCTGCATTGAAATGTGAAAGTAACAGACAAAAAGTGACACATATGGCCATTGTTTTGACAACACTTAAATAACTGTATTCCACTGTTAAGTAGGTCTTAACTAAATATGGAAATATACTGATGGAAATACAGTGGAAACAAATTTTGGGCTGATTGCTCTGAACTCTGGTACAAACATTCATGTCCCCGTCAGGAAGAATTGTACTTGAACTTTGTTGATCTCTTAAAACTTCATCTAGTGTCATCATTAGGTCATAATTTCTTTGTTTAGACTAAATACCTCAGCTATCCTTTACTTAGGAAATGTTAGCATCTAAATGTTAACACTGAACTAAGATGGTGAACGTGGTGAACATTTGACGTTAGCATTTAGCTAAAAGCCCCACAGCACCTGCATATAGCCTTAAAGAGCTGCTAGCATGGCTGTAGATGGATTCAGGCCATGGGACTGACTTTACTTGGAAGAGAACATTTCGCTGTTTGGCCACAGACTCTTTTGATACCTGCATTTTCCAAAAATAAAATAGGCTACATATAAAAAAAGACTACAAGTCTACACACTGCTCATTCAATATGGACGTAAACAGCCTCAGATGAAAGCTGGGAGTCAACACTTTCACCTCCCTGCCACTGTCATTTCAAATCTGTTGTCCTGGAGCACAGAGCCAAAACTACAGACTATTTACAGACTGCTCTGTATGTGCACCCAGGGTGTGTGTTTACTTCCTGTGGAAAGTTATGGGGTCTACGTGGCTTCCTGAGTGCACAGTGACCCTCAACCCCATCACTCATCATATAAATACTCACGTACACACTCAGCTACAGGATTGTGACCAGCTGCTCTGCTGTTGATAGACTAGAGGCGTACCTTCGTCCTGGCCTTCGTCCAATACCAGCATTGCTTGCCGCTGCCGTGTGGCACAGAGGAAACAGGTGGAGCTTCACCTGAGATCATAAACAGTCACCCCGTAACAATAATGGTGGAGTAGAAAGAGCGTTTGTTTGACAGTGTTTTTGTTTCCCTGTTGATCAGTGAAAAGTGCTTAGAATAACATGAACTGCGTGTGTGTGTTGTGTTTTTTTCCACAGACGTATGTGTTCACTGATGGAGAGGACAAGGAGCTGAGGAAAAGGATGGGTGAGTGCACACTCTCTCTCTCACACACACACACACACACACACACTGACTGAGCAGTTTCGCTGAGTAGCAGCAGTGTTATCTGCAGTGAGAGAGGCAGGAAAGCAGGAACCAGGCTGCTGACTGGGCAATATTATGTTTCCATGAAGTGCAGGAAGTCACTTTAGTTTAGTCAACAGGCCTTTCCTCATCTTACTCATGGAATTGTTTTACTTTCAATGAGGTATTCTTTTCACTATCACACACATTGTGCGACTCAATGCAGAAAAATCTGCAACTAAGAAATTTATTATTTCCTTATTATTTCTGTTTCAAGCAGCTGGGTTATAATGGAATCCACATTTTCATACTGCTTTCTTTCTACTGAACAAACTATCTTGTCAAAGTCTCATTATTTCTTGTATCATTCCTCCATCGGCTATGTCGTGACTGGCCATTTATTTCTGTCTTTGATTATCAGGAGGTCACCTGATCAATACCAACTGTTCGGCAGCCCACAATCGTCAGGCCCTCTCCTGTAAAATGGCTCTGGAGTATGACACTTTTCTTAACTCTGGCAAGAAGTAAGACACAGTCCACACGAACATTAACCCTACATAAACATACTCAAAGAGCATTTTATTAACTCTTAGCATGGTGTGTCGCAGGTGGTTCTGTCATGTCGATGACGATAACTACGTGAACGTCGGCTCCCTCCTGAAGCTTTTGTCTCAGTACAGTCACACGCAGGACGTTTACATCGGCCGGCCCAGCCTCGAACGACCAATAGAGGCCACGGAGAGGCTCGGCACCGCTGAGATGGTAATTTGATATGGTTCTCCCTGCAACTACCCAGACTGCTTCACCTTGAAATCAAAATACTGCATGTTCCAGTCATGTAATGATCAGCCTTTGTCCTTGTTCCATAACTGAAATATGCTCTATGTGTCTAGAGATGTAAAAGTCATTAAAAAACATCAGCGTGCTCTGGTTTTCTCCTGGCATCAACTACCCACAGATCTATATTGACTTGTCCTCCACTGAGAGCAAGGCTAATGTACAAGATACACTTTATTTAATTCATGGTGTATGTATGTGTTTGTGTGCAGAAGCAGGTTCGTTTCTGGTTCGCCACAGGAGGAGCAGGGTTCTGTCTGAGCCGTGGCCTCGCACTCAAAATGAAACCCTGGGCGAGGTAGACCCCCACTTAGATGATTGATGAGATTTTTTTTTGTAACAGCTATATAATCAAATTTCCCCTTCCTCATGCTCTATACTTCTCTCTCCGTCTAGCGATGGCACTTTCATGGCAACAGCGGAGCACATTCGCCTCCCTGATGACTGCACCGTCGGTTACATCGTGGAGGCGCTGCTTGGCGTGAGCCTCATCCGCTCAGCTTTGTTCCACTCTCACCTGGAGAACCTGGGACTGGTGTCAGACATACACAACCAGGTATATACACACACACACAGATAAACAGATATTACACCACAGCATTTATGGTCTGTTTCACTATAGATATTAACTGTCTAAACAGCCTGTGTTTCTTTGTTGTTCTCTTGTCAGGTTACTCTGAGCTATGGCACTGTGGAAAACAGCAGAAACACTGTCAATGTGAAAGGCCCATTTTCGGTTAATGAAGATCCTACAAGGTAAAGTGTGTGTGTACCTGTCCCTGGATGACAATGTGTAAAGTCAGACCATTTTGTTGATTTATTATGCAGTACAGACCATCAGACACAGCTTGAAACATGTATAGTATGGGATAATGAAGACTAGAATGAGCAGAAAATTGAATATCCACAGGAGGGAAATGGGTTTAACCAAAACTACAGTGACATTTACTGTGCTTGTTGACCCAACTTATTGCCATTTTTGACACCAACACACACAAAATACATCCCTAACTTTCAGGAATATCTGGAGTCCGTGTTTATTTTCTTCATGCTGAAATAGTACCGCACCAATTCAGTTTCCATATCATATCAACATCACTGCAGTCTTTTGCTGTCTGTGATTGTCATTCCAACACAAAAGGTCACCTTCACTGTGAACATTTACAGCACAGTGGCCATAAAACATCACTGAGAGGAACAACATTCATGCTGATATTACAGGCAAACAAAACAATACAAGGGATAAAACACAAACTGATCTTATCTTAGCTCTTCCTGACATGAAGGGATTTTTTTCTTTGTCCCCCCTTCCCTTCTTTCTTTCTTGGTCCTCTGGTCAGTAATCGTATCATTGTGTATTGAATTGGGCTAACTGTCGTTATTGTACCTTGTCTATAGACACTAATGGCAGCGTGCCTAGAGGGAGGACTGGAGATAATGAAATAAGCTTTGTGGACAGGTTCATGGGAAAAACAAGTAACGTACAGTATAATGTATTTTTTAGTATTTTCAGGACAGTCTTACAGCTGCTCAGGCAGTGTGTTTCTTAAAACATGTATTACAATTCTCCTTTATGTAAGCGCTTCTGATTGTGTACATTTTACTACTATGACAAGTTTCCTGGCTTTGTTCATTGTGTGTATGTGTGTGTGTATGAATGTGTGCACACGACTAATTGTATTCAGTGTTTTATTTTCAAATCCCCAGTTGGCAGCTTCCAGGCATTGTGACACTCATTTCCCTCTCTTTCTCAGGTTCAGGTCTGTCCATTGTCTGTTGTACCCAGACACTCCTTGGTGCCCCAGCCCCCGGCGACTTTAACAGCCATCCAGAGACAAAGAGGGAGGGATGGACTGACGGGGGAGAAAAAGTAAATGTCCGAAAAAAGTTAGAGAGAAGAAGTTCCACCGCTGCTGTCCCCTGTCTCCTGAAGAATCTCCGAAACACTTGGACATAAGTGTTTCCCTCATGTTCCACAGCTGTCTGAGTAGCAGACTGACTTTTTAGGAAAGAGTATCGCTGTGTTAGTTTGACGCCTGAACTCTCACCCCTGAACTGTTACTTGGTGTCAAAAGGCCAAAGATTTCCACAAGAGCAGACGACAAAAAGTCAGCATTCTTGGAAAGACTTTGTTATTCTCAGATCCCCAAAAAGTTAGGTTTGGCCTGATGGTGGTGCAAGAGGAAAAGCCACGCTGTGCCACCTGAATCAAAATGGTTTATCCTATGTTCAATAGAAATCTCAGCCTGTCACACCTGCCTCATCTTTCTTCTGTCTAAGGTCGGCAGTCAGCTTTTCAGCTTTCATTTTCACCTCTTGTTTGTTAGCTTCAGTTATGCTCCAGTTCAGTCAACCAAAACATAACATGTCAAGTCAGTGAGTGTTAGAGGTGCTGTTACCTTTAGACAGAGCCAGGCTAGCAGTTTCCCCCTGTTCTCAGTCTTTGTGCTAAGCTAAGCTAATTGGCTACTGGCTACAGCTTCAGGTTTACTGTACAGGCATGAAGTGTTATCAATCTTCTTTTCTAAGTCCTGGCAAGAATAAATAAAGGCCTATTTCAGGGGATTACCACAATGACCAAATCATCTCCTGGAGATTATAAACATTTATACCAAATGTAATGGTAATCCATCCAGGACTTGCCTGGATATGTCATTCTGGACCAGTGTTCTTCCCTGGAGCCTTCTTCACCTTTTGATCATGATGCAGAATCCAGACTCCTCATCTGAAGTTTTATTTCATCTGTGTTCAGTATTATCTTCTCTCTGAAGTATGTTATCGTGACTGTATGACTGAGCACTTTGCTGTTTTATTTCTGCTGCTTGCAATTCATCATTTGACAAAATAACAAAGGAATACAAAAGGAATAGTTTTACATTTTGGGAAACACACTTATTCACTCTCTTGAAGAGAGTTGGATAAAAAACATTGGTACCGCTAACATCTGTGCGCTAAATATGAAGCTCTGTCCAAAACAACTCCAAAACAAACAACTGATAAATCTACTAATTGTTTTTACACTTAACTTTTTGTCCAAACAGATATTAAATATTAATTAGTGAGATTTAGAGGTGCTAATAGCTGAATTTTGTTTCCCTTGAACATAGCAAGGCTAGCTGTTTTCCAATCTTTTGCTAAGCTAAGCTAACTAGCTGCTGGCAGTAGCTTCATATTTATTGTACAGACATGAGGTTGGTCTCAGCAAAAAAGTCAGTTGGCATACTTACCAAAATATCAAACTATTCCTTTAACAACTTTGTGTAGATCAGTGAGGCCTGTGTTACAAAATATTCTCCAAAAAATGGTAGACATCACCTGCGTTTATCCATTTACAGTAGGTGGATTATGATTGTTAATGATGTTAGACTGCTTTTAAAATGTTATTGCAGTGTAACAAAGATATTATCCCCTTTGAGGTTTTATTGAGAAATGACTCATGTTGGGTCGTCTTCTATCTTTCTGTGCATTGAACGCAGTTGTAGCTGAATGAAAGTTATTAAGTTAAATTCTGTCCCTTGTTAAATGAATGTATATGATGAATCGTTGCTTCTGAAGCGTACATGCTCTCTCCAGTATCTGGATTGTCTGTAGACATAACGGCTGAATTTAATAA
This sequence comes from Lates calcarifer, assembly GCF_001640805.2. Classification (NCBI taxonomy): domain Eukaryota; kingdom Metazoa; phylum Chordata; class Actinopteri; family Centropomidae; genus Lates; species Lates calcarifer. The sequence goes on from NC_066837.1 coordinate 5,569,500, forward strand.
AAACTGTTTTTGTTCAAATACTTGTTTGTTTTACGTGTGTGTGTGTGTGTGTGAAACTGCTGCTGCTAGAGCACTTTCAAGGGATTTTAAATGGGGTTGCCAGGAACACAGCTTTGACCTTTCAACTCTGACCTTGTTTATGAGTTATTGGGTTCCTGTCTGGAGAACCCCCCTCTCATAATCCCACAAAATTCCACCAACAAACCCACCCACCCACAGACGCACACTGAAACAACAGCAGTCCTCTTATCTGATTGAGCCATACACAAGACCCCGCAGAGATAAAGGCCAAACCAAGAGATTAGCTGAGTGCATGCCACTGTGTGTGCGTGTGTTATGGCTTCTCTCCCACTTGATGTCGGACTGTGTGGACCATAGGGAGTACTTAGACAAACTGTTACACACACAGTAGTGAATTTGTGAGATTACTCCTGAGGTTTTATGTGCTGCTGGGTGGACAGTGACACCTGCTGGCTGCTTGTGTTACTGCAACAAGTGAAAACTTAGAACTGATTCACTGCTGCTTGAGCTGCCACTTACTTGATTGTTAAAGAGAAGTATTTCAAAAGCTTTCTCTGGTTTCTCCCATCTCCACACAGGATGTCTGGAACTCAGATAGACCGACTATTATGGAGCAGGTGTTTTTTGTAGCCTTCCACAGACCTGTGCCTCAACATAATCCTGTCTCTCAGCTCTGCAGGCAGTTCCTTCTGCCTGATATAGACTGGCATGTGCCTTTCCAAATCCAATCAGCTGAATTTACCACAGGTGGACTACAGTGGTGTAGCAGCAGCGTCAGAGATGATCAAGAGAAATGGGAGACACCTGTGTTGAATTTTGAGTGTCATTGTAAAGGGTCTGAATTGGCACATTGTTTTTCCTTTTTAATAAATGTGCAGAAATTTCTACATTTTATTGGGAGTATTGAGTGTAAACTAATAGGGGAAAATGTTTTTAGTTTTAAGTTGCAAAGAAAAAAAATGTGAAAAAAGTGAAGGGGTCTGAATGCTTTCCGAATGCACTGCACTCTTTCCATTTGTCTCTTTCGAAGCTGTCCACTAACAGTGGATCATATATTGTTTAACCACCTGCCTTCATTTTCCTAATGTTGTCTCTGCCTCTCAGAAGTAGGCTGGCACAACTAGAAATAGCACAACAGGCAAGATTACCTCCTGAAAAGCTTTGTCTGCTGAGTCACGGTGCACATGAAGAACAACTCAGAATTTGAAGAGTAATACAAATAATATGATGTTGGTTGACTCTGCAGAAGATTAATCCTAATTTGACTGAATAATTATCAGGTTAAAGGTTAAGATCAGTTTCTTTTGAGTGGAAATGACATGAAGAAAGCTCTGGTGACTGACAATCTCACACATCCACCATGTTTCTTGTGTTTGTAGACACTGTGGGTCATATGTTCAGTTGACAGGTGTGGCGTCCCAGCTGATCTTCGTATCACTGAGAGTCTTTATTTTTGTACCGCACTGATCCTGATTAGTACTATTAATTAACCTGAATGGGTACCTATGTACTATGTACATACTAAATAAAATAAATGCACAATTTTGTTTCCCTTTTCTGCATCAAAACAAATAGAATAGGTCCTAAAAAGGTTGAAAGATCACATTAAATTCAGTCACCATGAGTCAAGATTGATGAATGTATTTTTGTCATTTTATCACCATCAATCATCAGTTCCTTTTATTCTTCTCTTGATATAATTCATAATGCATAGTTATTGATTGGCATTCGGCAAGAGATGACATCAATAATACAAATGATGGAGGCAGAGTCAATAAGGTAGTTAAGTGGGTTATGACTTATGACAAGGGCACAAAAGTAAAGTGTACAAAACCTACACTCAACAAATGTTTGAGCCTTACAGAAGATATATTCTGGTTTTCAACAGAGTTAGTTAACACTTAGTGAGTAAAGCCACATATCTACCATCTGACTATTTATGTTAAGCTTGTGTTTTGTGCTTCCTTGGACTCTTGGGTGCACTAACCTCTGAAAAAAAAACATAGCCTATCTGCTCAAAGCATTTAAAAAGAAACCAGTCTGGATCAGTACGTTAAAGTTGCTTTAATTTCTTTTTTAAAACATTTATTCCAGGCTGAATGATATCATTACCACAGTTTTGACATGTACATCATTAATATCTTAGTTAAACCATCAGAAAATAAAAACAGCCATAGAAAACATTGTTTGTCTGTCACATCTGGACAGAGGTGCATTTGAAGTCCTGTAAATACCACACACACACACACACATTACTGACTGCTGAGCAGGCCTCCTTTCTTTTCCATCCAGTCACACCGTACCAGGTTGGGTAAATCCCAGAAAGCATTGCACAGGAGTTCAAATACAACTTTAAAGTCAGGTATGCAGACTACACTGGAATAGTTTTATTAAAACATTGCAAGACAGAGAGTCATTCACCATTAATAAGAGAGGAAAAACGCTGCTCTTGCCTTTATTCTCCTACAAAACAGCTAGCTATTATTTTATCTTTAAACTTTGATTTTTTTTACAAGACAGAGAAAAAATAAAAAAAACATGTTGTGATATGAAGAGTGTTGTAAGAGTTTAAAAACATTATGAAAGGCCATTAATCAGTGACTAGTCCCACAGATCTTAACATCGTTTGCATCAATGGTGCAAAAAAAAAGAAAAAAAAAAACCACTGTAAAGTACTAGACCATAGGTAGCATTGTTACCATAACATGGACATTTTCTTTCTAGTAAAATCACACATGTAAGATTGTCTCGCTAATACGAGAAGTGGTCATTGATTAATAATAAAATATTAAAATGCTGTACAGGAATGGTGGCTGAAAGGTGTTTGAATGTTAGGGCTCTGCTCACTCAGCTAACTACGAGATTCCAGGTTTCTCTGAAATGCAGCTACCTACCTACTACATCACCCATAATGCAAATGGTTATCAGTGTGATGTCACAGCTGTGGGAGGGCGTGCAGTTACTACAGCTCTAGATGTGGATATAAACAGGACAAGAGTGGGGATAGATGGGATTTATATGATACTGTAGTGTGTACTGAATGTTTGTTTCTGTACAGCATGTATGTGTGTGTGTTAATGTATGTGCGTGTGTATGAGGGCATGAGGGCAGCGTCGGTGTAGAAATGACCTCAGGCTAGATAGGCTGGCCCTTGCTTGCAGCCAGTCAGACACACTGATCACTGTACTTACACACAGAAACACTGAGATAGAGCAATAGCCAATCACACTGCAGTGATGTCACACACACAGGTTCACGACTACAGTCTTTATACACTGTACACAGAGTTTTAGAGCAGGAGGAAAAACCACTGTCAGTGTTCCAGGCAGTGTGTTTTTACTTCTCCATCTCACAAAGTCACCTTGAAGAGAATTTGTGCTTGTGGGTAAAAAAAAGAGAGAGAGAGAGAGAGAGAGAGAGAGAGAAAGAAAGAAAGAAAGAAAGAAAAAGACTCAGTACTGGTGGCTGAAGGTGGACCCAAGGTCACCAGTTAACAAAATAAAAGCACAAGGGAAAAAAGTAACAACAGTATAGAAGAAACAGAATACTACAGTTGGTCACAGTATTACATCCCGAATGTCAGCTTATGATAAAACATAAAAAACACCCACTGTCCTTTACTCTGAAACACTTATGTAACAATATTTATCAGGGACATGTTTTTTTCTTCAGGTTTTCGGACACAACTTCCATTCAGCAGTGATGGAGAACTGTTCTTTTTCACTGCTTTTTATGATCACATCCCTGAATAAAAACAAAACATTATAGTAACAAAAACTTATCCGTCCCCTCTCAGTGCTGATCGTCTTCTGGGACCTTGACTGGCGTACATAGCACCTGGCAAATGTGTAGTCGCAATTGTCTGTCCATTGCTTCCCTTTTCAAGTGTCTTTCCTGTTCCTTTTTTTTTTTATTTACAGTCGCAGGGAAAACATTCCAGATAAGGTTTTATCCCTTTTTTGAGACATCTGGAGGCAGTAGGAGAAGAGGACAGAATCAGGCATCCCTCATTTCATAATATTGTTTTTTGGCACAGGTTGAGCCTTCTTAATGTCCCTGGTCTTTTGCTCCATGTCCCAAAAGCTTCAAAGCAGTTCTTCCACAACCAGATTCCTGGCTCATATTAAAAAATGCATTTACTGACGCGCATACTATATGTGCACGTAAACACGTACGGAGAGAGACATGTACACACTTTTCGAGCTCACGATTCAAGTCTTAGTTAGACGACAATGTTAAGCTAAAGACAGAACGTGGATGTGGTGCTAGAGTCTAAACATGGCTTTCTGATTCACTGGCTTATTATTTATACAGATGAGTGTCTAGTTAGACTATCCGCCTATTTGTGTGTGTGTGTGTGTGTGTGTGCGCGCATGTGTGTTTGTGTGAGAGATACAGCAAAAATTTCCATGATAACACGCAGTACACCACATTACCAGTAATGATTCAACAGTCAACTTTTCATGAAATCAGAATAAAGCAAATGTTTCCTATTTACAGCTCTGTACAGTGTGTGTGTGTGTGTATTTGGATGTGTGTGTGCGCATGTCTGTGCTCGACGGTGTGTGAGTGGTTGTGGTGAGAGTGGCGTAGCTGTCTCCACTGGAGGGCAGTTTACAGGTCCCGTTGGAGGTGGAGATATTCGGAGAGTAGAGGAAGAAGAAACTGTGCAGACGGAGCCAAGGCTTTAGTGGCTGTGCCTTGTGGGCATGTGGGCTGATCCTTCACACCAGTGGTGGAATGATCAGCTCAGGAAGAAGAAGAAAAGTAGAAATAGTGATCTTCTTGCATGGGTTTTAACTTTTTTGGGATAATTGTGGGAGGAGTAGAAGTTGACCTTCAAAGTGCAGTCCTTTACTGAGGTGCTTGGTTGATGAGTTCTGGCTTGCTGTGTTGTTTCTGGTGAACCGGTGTTAGTGAAATTCAGTGGACCTGGACAGACTGGGGTCCAGTTGGTGCTTTAAAGCGCTCAGCTCTGGTTGAGCTTTGGTTGAGCACTGTGTTGGGTGGTGTTGTTGGCTGTGCAAACTGGATTCAGGCAGTACTGGGGTGGACTGGTGCGGTCTCTGGAATCTAGTGGACTGAAGACTGTGGTCGGGCAGCAGGGTGAGGCCGGCTAGCCGGGTCCAGTTGGTCGTTGGGAACAGAGCGTCGATTCTGGTCTGGTCGGTTGGTGGCCAGGTACTTCGCTCTCATACTGGAGGTGTACTGAAGAGATGGGAACAAAAAGGAAGAGGGGGTGTAGAGAGAGGGTGAAGAGAGGTGGGTGAGGAAAGAGAAACATTGGGAAACAACACGTTGGGAAACACGTTGGGAAAGAACACAACCGGAGGGAGAAAAAGAGACAAGAACGGGAGATAATGAGAGGTGAGAGGGAAAGAGAGAAACAGAGAAAAAAGACAAAAAGACAAGAAGAAAGAGGAGAAACGTGTGGATTATGATCAACTCTTATTTATACTGAATAATAAAAGAAATAATGAAGAAACTGTCTCAGTTAAATAATGTACATTAGATCAAGAGATTTGAATGGTTTATGTGAGATAGACAGATAGATAGATAGATAGATAGATAGATAGATAGATAGATAGATAGATAGATAGATAGATAGATAGATAGGGTGACAGCATATGAGGCAAACACAAAGACACACAGGTACACACAGGAATTACTTTGACCAGTCATTTGGACAGCCGGGGGTGTTTGATTACAACAGTCATTCATTATATAACAGCTGATTAAGTCTGGATGATGTTATTGTAAATTAGCAGATGTGGTTTATTTTTGTCAGTGGTTTGTAGTTAGTGCTCTAGTTCTGATGTAGTAGGTTAGCCTGGTATGAGTTAGTGGTCTCTCGTGAGTAGCTAGCTAGTTACAGTTGGAGGTCTCTGGTTTCCACTGCAGACAACAGGAGAGCAGCTCTGCACAGCACGGCGGCCCGGTCGACAGCCCTGCCCTAAGAATGATGAATCGTAGCGATTTTGGTGGCTGCTACAGTTCGACAGTGGAGGTGGGAAACGTGCTCCTGTGACTGTTTAATGGTGAAGGGTGAGGGGGGCACAGAAACAGAGGACACATACACCTCGACCAGAGAATGCACACATAGACACACTGTGGGAACGGGGGGGAGGGGGAGCAGGAACTTTAGAGGTTTGGGCTCGAGTTTACTCAGGGGCTGAACTGTCAAAACTTTTCAGCTTCACTTCAGGTTATGACCAGGTGGCATGGAGCAAGAAATGAATCCTAAAGGTGTGCAGAAGTTCTGAATAATGCTAGATTTGTTGATTAAATTTTGTCAGTCCACATATTGTAGCCCCAAATCAATATACAGTTGATAATGTATGGAACAACATCAACAACTACAGGCCCAGCAGAACCTTGTCAAAGCCAAAGTAGTCATCTTGTTTGTAGTTAAAACAAGGTGCAATTCAGACACCTGCAAGATTGGCAGAATTATGTGTTTTCTATTGAAGAAAAAGCTTGATACGTTACAGTACTAAATAATATGAAAAATATGTGTAGGTGTTTGAGGTTCTCTCTCAACCCCGACAAAAAATCTGTTGTATCATGATCTGCAAGTCCTCTCACACTTCACTGACGGCCAGAGTGAAACCAACCAGACTTTTTACATCAGAAATAGAGAACAACTTTGGATCAACCGTGTATTAGACTGAGAACAATTATTCTTCTCAAAAGAGTCAAGCTTCTCTTTCGATGCACATGCAGATCCAACTATCAACAGGCTTCTTTTAAAACTTCCAGGTAATCCCAGGCTGCCAAAATGACCTTCATGAGGGCAATCCATGATCACGGTCTAGTTTTAGCACAGAGGACACTTGCAGTGGTGTAGGGATAGGGGACTACCTTCCAATATCCACACTAGTGTGCACTAAACATCGTAAATATGATCTGAGTACATTTATCAACACCATACTTCCATCATTACATTCTACAGTTTTTGGGTTTGGGGTAATTCCCAGCAGCACTGTGGGTATTGGAAGATAGTGGAGGGAGAGTGTGTTCTAGAAAGTGTGCACTTACAGAGGGTGGAGGGGACTCCCTGCCAATCAGGGGGGTGTTCTCACACCGAGGGTTCTGAAAGTTTGCGTTCTGGCTCCTGCATTATAGAATAAGAGGTTACTGCATGTGGTCACCCTGCCACTGGTGCTCAGTTGATCTGTGGTCTGCTCATAATTCCAACTTAATGACTCTCTGACAAATGGCCTCAGACAAATGGCCTCTGTAATAATTACAAGTCAGGGACTTAAGCTTGGTTCCATATAGCCAGGGGGTTAAACACCTCTGCCACAGTCCAACATAGTTAACATTCTTTCTTGACAATGCACGAAAAGAAAACATTTAGTCTCACAATGGGACACACGCTTAGTAAAATCCTGCTTTTATCAGTGTGGGGACCTATAGGCAACAGGCCATAGGCACATATTTCAAGTGTGTAATTTGTAGAGCAACATTTCAACCATTAACAGTTTCAAACAGAAAATATTTAAATATAGAATATTAATTAATTAAGCTGCAAATGTCCCTTATAAGCAAATGTAATATAAAACCAAAATAGGGCTACTTTCTTGATCTTTGGTATTTTATATACAACAATGCAACTGATCAAGTCAGATACCTAAAACCTTAAATATTACGAAGGTCTGAAAAACTAACTTACATGGTTCATCCTGTAAGTTCTACCACAGAAAACGGTACCTAAAAAAGTCCAGTTTTTTAAAACTACACCAGACCAGAACAGTTTGTGCAATCTGACACTGAATGTCTGACACTGAATGTCAGATTGCACAAACATGACAAAGAAAAATATACAGTATGCTCACAACTGTGGCTACCTGGAAGAGAATAAATCCCTCTGTAACCCTGTAGTATGCTTCAGGATATAGTCCTTATCCTAGTCCTTGCTGTTACACATATAAGGCTTGTTGATGGCCCAAAACATTAAAGATATTGTCCTTAGATGGCCCAAAAAACTAAAAATAATATTTGGCTTTCAGAATGAAAATGACTATCAAAGTTCTTATTTTCTTATTTAAAAAGTTATAGGTCTATGCTTTGCAGCAAACACCATATTGTGCTTGATTAGCACACAGCTAAAACAGAAGCAAGCAGTGGCAGACAAAAGATGTATACTCATTTCTCCTCTCTATTTTTGTTGTACTCAGAGCAAGCAATTGCAGTCTTGTGGCAAACTGTAACACGTAGCAAGCAGGGTGAAATTGCTATGGCGAGGGCAAATCTTAATTTACTTTTTTAAAATTAGGTTTTTGCTAACATTGTGGACTGAAACAGGCAGGCTGGCTGATACAGCAAGCATCTAATTTTCTATCAGCATCAAAGGGAAAGCTAGTGAAGGGTTGTAACTCACTGAGTGACAAATATTGCTGACAGTGTGTCACAAAGGACATGCGAGCCATACATAGCAAAAACATTAGCTATTCTAACTTATCGGATCGCAGGCAGTGACCGTTGCTATGCTGCTAGTCTGGGTCACAGGGGGCAAGCATCAGCTACCTATGGCAGGCAGTGTATTGATCCTGCTAGCCTCTAGCTAGCGGTGGGTGCTAACTCACATGTATTCAGTGACGGGGGCATTGCTGACAGTGTGGGCTGTAGCGGGCAGGCTAGCTTCGCTACCGTAGCTGGAGCCACAACTGTAGAGACTGGGCATGTGAACGCGGTACAGGTTATCGTGCACACCGCCCCGTGAGGCGCCCGACTCGTCCTCTCCGTCTTCCTCATCCGTCCTTCAATTGGTCAGGGTAAGGGCAGGGCACGAGAGGGCATGATGGATAGGAGGGGGAAAGGTAGAGGGGAGGGAGATCCGAGAGAGACAACAGAGTGTAAACAAGTGGTTGAAGAGGAGATTAGGAGAGGGGAAGGTGTTCTTGTTTTATGAGGAGTCCCCTGATACAAAAGACTGGTTAAGACCATGCCTTCAGCCCCAAAGCAGCTGAACAAGAAAAGAAGGAACACGGGCAGCATTCATCTACAAAACAGGTCCACAACAAGTACAGTAGGGTCTCTATATTACTACACAGCTCAGAGTGGAGAGCTGTTTTTTCTGTGTGTGGTTACATTATATTAAACTGTAGGAAGATAGCAGACTCTGATATTCTCAACGTTTTCTTTATACGCAGAAACATGCAGTCATTTTCTTCATGCAGTCATCCTCTATTGACATAGAGGATTTGTTCCTAGCATTTTACTGTCCATTTCAAATGGTCCAAATAGTGTAAAACTTCAAGAATCCGTTTCGTTTGATATAATTCATGCATCTCTGAGTGCTCCATGGAAATTAAAGCAAAAAACGTCAGGAAAAAAGGAGGATAATATGGCTGGTTTGGGCAAACCATTTTCAGACATAAAATGGTCAAAAATGTAAAACGGCCAGCAACGTAACAGAATGAGGCATCAAATAAGATATGTGCTGATTTGGAAGTTGAATCTCTGGCTACAGAAATGTACTGGCTTCGACAATGTATGATCAGTCACAAATTACATGTACATGAGCATATGTGGATCCTATTATTAAGATGATTTTTTCTTATTTGTTGTTTTTTTGGCAGTCTATGCCAACTGTACACATACTAACAAAGTCCCTTCAGGCTGGAAATGTTTCAAAGAAGTAAAGATGGAGGAGCTGTATGAATAATATTTTAGCTGGGCCCTGTGTTAACAGAGACATAAAAGTAGAGGAGATGTTACTACCCCCATTGGCCACCAGATGGAAATGTTTCACTCTTTCAACCAAAATGGAATTAAACTGTGCAGCCCATCAGAAAGACTCAGCAGTTGCAGCACAGACTAATAAACAACCAATCCAGTGAGCCATTATTCTTGCTTAATTCAGGGACATCATGGATTATTGTTTAAGACCTGCCGCACCATACGGTAGCATTGCTGGTAATTCACACCCACCAACAAGCACAAAACACCACTACTATGGCACAGCTGTGTTTCATGATTCAAATCATTCACCAGAGTGCAAACCGTCACATGTAGAATGATGTATAGTTTAAAGCTCTTTGCACTGATTTAGCAACAGAATTATTTGGTTGTCTGAATGGCTATTTTATAGGGTCGTTTATCAGACCATTGGGTCGTTCGGTTTCCTCAATATCCATCATCATTCGCTGAAGCCCAAAGCATTTCCAAATCAGGACAGGGAGAGAGGACGAAGGGAAGGAACAGAAGGAGGAAGTGGGGCAAAGGAAAAAAAAACGTAGTGATACACAATCTAATACAACACTGGTGCTCCAAGTCCACGGCGGAGAAAAGAAAATGAGAGATGTACAAACATAGAGACAAACAATCAGCCAGACTGGCAGTGCTAACTGCAAACAATAAAATAAACAAAACTTGCAGAGAAAACTGGATGGATGCAAAGACAGGCAGAAAGACGTACAGAAGGATACAACAGTTCAGGAGGCAAGTACACTTAAAGTATGACATGCATGGGCACCGAGTAGATTCTTTATGGGTCTTTGAAGTCCACCAGCTGAATTCGCTTAAGACAATTAACAAGTTAGAACTAGTAACATGTTAGCTGTTAGTGTAAAGATTAACTAGAGAGATGTAAAGGCTTGTGTGTTACTTGTGTACGTGTGTGAGAGAGAGAGAGCATGTATGTGTATGTGCATGTGTTACCTCTTGCCAGGCCAGGTGTGTGGCACACTGCACACAATGGAAGAGAACATCAGAGCAGTGACAAAGGAGAAGAGAACCAGGTAGATGAGACCCTCAACTCCATCATAACACAGGCCTGTTAATGCCTGAACATAATCCTAGAGAAGAGGAGAGGAGAGGAGAGTAGAGGAGAGAAGTCAGTTGTTGAGAATGATTTTTGGGATTTGAGGACGTCTCTCTTCTCCTAACACAACAAACAAAGTGACTCACCATGTGTAGGCTGCGACAGTCGACCAGAGCAGTCAGCTGGTGAAGACCAACCTCCGTGGAATTCAGCACAGACTGGATTTGCTCGAGGCTCCCCTGCACACACAAAGCAAAGGTTACACATGCATGCTCAAATATAGATATCCGCCTTCATGTACATCCACACACGCGCAGCATCTACACGTGTGTGCTGACACTTTTGTAACTGCCACTTTCATCACACTCTCCCACTAATGCCAATCCACTCATGCATGAAAATAAAGACCTACAGATCATTGCACACACAAGCACACGCACCTTGGTGTTGGCATAATCACGTGTTGCTGATCTCAGTAGCTCTGCCACATCATCCTGCATCTCCACCAATGCTTTGTGACTCCCTGACAGCCTCTAAAATACATACCAAGAGACAGAAGAGACACAGACAAAAACACAAATGTATCTCTTTGTTATTATATTGCTTGACAGGCTTAAGCAGGTAAATCACCTAAAAAAAGGGACAAAAAGGAATGTATTCTATAAAAGCATTTGTGTTGTTTGATCAGTCAGTAGCAGATCACATTACCTGCTGGAAGGGGTTAATTTGGCCAGAGCTGCACCTCAGGTAATACTGCAGGATATCTGGGAATATACCAATTGAAAAATAATACACACAAATGTACAGTTTAATGAAAGACGGACAGTATGTTCCTATGTAAGTACCACTCAAGCTTAAGTGTGTGTGTTTTTGTGTGTTACAGAGGCAACATCTGTGCTCTACAGCAGACTGATAGAGCGGAAACAACTGACAGACAATAGAACTCATTAGACGAGTGCATAGAGGGAAGTGAGGGAGGGAGAGGAAGAAACGGAGCAATTCAGAAGTAAAGAGGGATATAAAAGGATAAAGAGGGAGAACAAATCAGATAATGATCCAAAGTGAAAAAGCAAAAATGGGCTCTGACTTTTTTTTTCACATCTGGGAGAAGCAGGAGGAAGAGCAAATGGAGAGTGTGCAGAGTTGCTGATGCATTGCAGTCAGCAGAGAGAGAGTAAGAGCTTTAAGATACCAGAGTGTCAATCAAACACAATCCCTTTGGATACACTCACTCATACACACAAACACACACACACTTGTTTCTTAAAATAGAAGCAACATGTCAGGGTGAGATTCAACTGTCAGTGTGAAAACTGGAGTCTATTCTGGATGTTTCTGCTTATTTGTCAAGCTACAGTATCTGTATATCACCACTCTCCTTCTATACCTCCCTACATCACTTAATCATTTAAGAATTGAGAATATTATTCATACTATTGATTGAATATTTTGTTTTTCTTTGGCAGTGGAAAGACTCCTCACCCCTAGGGGCCAAGATAAATCAGACCAGTTTAAATAAGTAAAGAAGAATAAAAGCTTTCTTTCCTATGACAAACTGGATTAATTAACCTCAACAATCTAAAAGGGGAAAAGTACCCTTTGGTTGAACTGCTCACAACAAGTAGACATATTTAACCTGTGACAAGTGTTATCAGGTAGACACTGCTTTGTTTTAAGGAGTCACAAGCCCAAACAGTTGAAACATGTTTTATAGCAGAAAAACCATAATAATGGCTGCTACCAGTTAAGTGTTCCTGTTATGTTCTTGTCTGCATACCTTGGTTGATGACAGCGTTTTCCTTGGTTACCCTGGTGATGTAGGTATCCGGGGAAACACAGAAGTCACTGGCTGACTGCAAGAGGGTAAGCACACATGACACATCAGGCTACAGTAACATCCACACTGAACACACTCGCTCGAGCAGCGGGTAGAGATTACATCATTGCAGAGCCAGAGAGCTCGGCAATGTTGCCATGGTTACACTTACAGCAGCGACAGCCAGTTCCAGGCCAAGAGACCCCCAGCTGATTATCAGAGTCAGAACCCCCAGCAGACACACTCTGAAGGACAAAACAAATACATATTTTTAAAGACAAGGTCTGGCTTACCAACACGCTATGCATTACACGGTTTGAACAGATACAGATTCAGTCACGACAGGATTTGACTCGTCCAATAGGAGCAAATTGTGGGGAATGATCTGAAATGACGTACCCAATCAGAGTGCCTCTAGAGTTGCGGATTAGGCCGAAGAGCACCAGAAGACAAATAAGAACGTCAAACAGCAGCAGGCCCAGGTACCCCAACCACCTGTAAATGTACAAATTCACTACAGTGTCTCACACAAATACAGGATCCACTATTCCATGACAAGGATTTTATCGACAACACAGAGGCAAAACACATAATCCTCAAAGCAGAGGGTGTTAGTCTTTGGGGACTGAGCTAATTAATCCTTTAACATACACCATGAAGGACATTTCATATATACAAGGGTCACAGTCGGAGCACTAGTTAATTGTTGCTAAAGGACTCAGAATCACAAGATTATACAGCAAACGTTTTCCATTAGTTTATCCACTGAGATTTCTACTGCGTCAGCATTAAAGCCACAGTTAGTTGACAACTTCATGCCAACATGGTTGTTTTTATTGGTTTTAACATGCACTTTCCAACCAATCTGAAGGGAATATTTCAAATGAAAATGTAGTTTTCAGTCTGATACAGCAAATAATGCTGAAATGCCATCACATGCCATCATTTGTTAGTACTGACCTGTAAAAGTCAAAGGCCTCCGTTTTGCGGGCCAAATCTTCCAGTGAAATGTCAGTATTGGACCAGAAGGGAACATCCACCATCAGCCTCACCAGCTCGTCCAGCTGGCCCTGCAGCTTTTGAACAATGGACACGTAGTCTGTCTGCTCCTGAAAGGCTGTCTCCAGCTGGACCAGGCTCTCCTCCACTGTCTGGTTTAAGGCCAGGGCGCTGTCAGACACCTGGATTCAGATATAAACAAAACAGAACAAAGAAAAACTGCCCTCAGTCACATTTTATTATTTTTTAATTGGTTTGAGAGGCAACCATTTTTTTTAAACTGAAACAACACACTAGACAACCCACCAGTTTCTCCACCCCAGATATGGTGCGGTTAGCATGACGGAGTGAGTATGCCAAACGATTGGCTCCATCGCTCGACTCTCCATTTCCGTAGAATCCTACAGCGATGCCAGCACTGGGGGGCAGAAAACAGGAAGTGCCAAGTGTTAACACAATGACTAATTCAACCATCGGATGGCATCAAATTTATCAATATGGCTGAATAATGCCTTTTTCCCCCTTTTGCACGCAGTCACGCACACACACACACACAAAGAAAACTGCAGCAGAGATAGATAAGTTATTAAGCGCAGTTCCTCCATTAACCAGCAACAGGCAGCAGTGAGCTCTTGGTTCTTTGCTTTGGTGTCACACTTGGGCCTCAGGCAAGCTCAGGACTACCAGGAATGATTCTCACGCGCACACGCACACACACATACATAGAGTCTACACAATAATTGGGTCACCAGACCGCATATAATATGGTCCTTCTGCAGCTCTGCACCGACATTCAAACATGACACATGCTACAATATCTGGGGTTCCTGGCCCCAGCTCCCTTTCTTTCAAACCCTTGTACTTCTCTAACCACGTTCACACCACAAACAAACCTCTCACCCAGCACCAGCACCAGCACCACCACTACTGCAGAAATCTTTTTTACACTCTCTATTTCCTCACATCTAACCCCTTTTCCCCCACATACCCCTCCCCACTATGTTTTTATTTTCTCACTCGCCCTGTAAAGCTCTTGCAGCCCCTTCCCTTCCCTTTGTGTACTGTATGTGTACATGTGCGCATGTGTGTGTGTATGACTGTACTCTTTGCACTGATGATGTCTCTGTCTGCACACCAACACAGACAGTTTTGTAGAGGGAAATTTATGGCCATTGTTAAGGCAATTCATTCTAGCCCATTAGATCTTGAGTAGCCCCATGTTACTGCAGGGTTTACACACCAACACACACACACACTCACACACACATATGCCATTGTGTAAGTCTGTGTTTCGGTGCTTTATGATGGACTTTATGTGTACATGTGACATAAATCAAAAAATACAGAGGGAAACAGGTTTGAGAAGAGAAACAGTCATGAGGACTGTGCTTTGTATGTGCTTTGTATCTTGTAAGTATCTTCTCTTTTATCTGTCCATTTCCCCACACATTGCTGCCTCTCACCATTTTACTCCATCCTCCATGCCATCTCAGTTTTAACAGTAAATCATCTCCCTTCACTCGTGTTTACTCATCCTCCTCTTCTCATCAACCACCCATTCCCTCTCCCACTGCTTTCTCTCTCCTATTCCCTTCATCCCTCCTCTTCTTCGTCTTCTTCTCTCCATGAGTTTTATCTCGGTTTTAATACCTGCTGCTCCTATCAAGGGATTTCATGACTTTATTAAACAACAGCTTAGGATATGAGACATAAACTAAGGGCTGCTGCAAGGCAGAAGTTCATAAGTCAAATAATTGACAGCAAACACTAGCCAGCTTAGTTCTGATAAGAAGGCACCACAAAGAAAAACACACATACTTTCATAAGGCATCATTTCGCCTTCGAGAAACAGCAAACTGTTCTGAATGATGTAAACTCAGAGAGACAGAGCAGAGCTTTAGTCTCTGACATCATGAAGCTTTGCTGTACCTAAATAACCAAGCTAAAATGCACTGTTGTGCAAATACAATGTTGTATTCAGTCAAAATTGGGTTCAAGCTGAGTTCAAGTCCAAACCAAACTGCTTCACCTGAATCCAAAACAAATATATCCAATTAGAGCTACAGCCATATTCCATGTCTTCTTTGATACTAACAGTGCAACCTGAGTAAACAAACTGCTCTTCCATGGAAACATGTGACTATACACAGACACCTAATCCCACTGCTGACAGCTAACACAGTGAGAAATACGCAGTATAAAGAAATATAAAAGAAGGGTGACAACAAATGATTATTTTTAGAGATATATAGATCTGTACTGACATCCATAATGACATTAATTAGGACTGGGTATCAGCCATTTCATAACTGATACACATTAATGTTATTCTTTAGATTTTCATGAACTCAAACCCTATTTCTGATATTTTTGATTTTGAAGTTTCTGTGTCAATGTAATGAAAAAATTCAGCCTAAGAGCTGTCAGATTCATTCACCAACAATTGGCTGCAGAGTCAGTTTTTATAGCAACAACATCTCTGACCTCACGTTACCTTACACAGAAATGATTACAATGAGTTCCAAGAAGTGTGAGATATAGTTTATAAAATCTGGGGGAGAGAAAGCACTGGTGTTGCATAAGTATTCGGTATTAGTTGACATTGGTTTCCCCAAGAATTTTTGTTATTAGTAATTTCCCAATCTTTTTCTTAATTATCAATAAAGGAATCATTCTGCACAAAAAATGTCAGAAAATAGAGAAACACGGCCATTACCACAGCCTGAGGTGACATCTTAAAATAATTTATTTGTGGCCAACTATGTAAAATCCAAAGACATTTAGAAGCTGGAACTAGCAAATGTTTAGCAATTTGTTTAACAAATGCTGGTAATGATTAACTGATTATCAGAATTGATGATTTATTTTCCTCTAATGCATTGATCGACAAATCCTTTCAGCACAACAGCAAAAGAACCTAATATGAGATATAGCTTCTATCAAAACACACTGCTCCACAATGAGTCCACATGTAGTTGCTGTTATGCCAAAAATAAAATATGATGTCATTTTAAATTGTGGACAAAGAAGCACAGGCACACAAGCGCACAAAAGCACACACAATCACACAAAGACATGCGCGTATGCTCAGATCCATATCAAATATTCAAAAAGAAATATTATAGCTAATCATAAAATATTAAAGCCTGCCAAAAAACTCTCTTAAGCACTGAGTCACGCGAACACACACACACACATATGCACAGACATAGCTCCCCCTGACTGTATAATTCATTTCTCGTCTCTGCATCAAATCTGCTTCTGTCTCCATGGCAACCTTTCTAGGCCAGGGAGAAGGCCGAACAGAGAGAAATAATAAATAACGGAGGGGGACTAACAGAGATGAAGAAAAAAGGGAAGAGAGGGAGAAAAAGTCGGGAGAGGGTAAAAACAGAAGTGATGAGAGAGTAAATGAAAGAGGAATAGTTTGTATGTTTGCGTGTGTGTGTCTTTGTGCCAAAGAGAGCAGAGTCCACACAGCCCAGTATCTGTGGTCAAAAAATACACTCTACCCTGCTGCTGGGTCACATGGGTCAAAGACCTCAGCGTGTACACACAGCCTTCAGAGTCAGATAAACACAAACAGAGGAGTGTGACCACCTGGCCGGTTCCCAGTTATACCACATGGGCTTTCAGGCTTAAACAAGACTGAGAGGACTTGACTGGTGCAATGTACAATAATAGCACACATATGGCTGCAGTTGAGTGAAAACCTTGTTTCTCTAAAATGTCAACTTTGCAGGAACTGAGAAAAGTGACTGTGTGTTATGCTTCATGGAAATACAGTACATTTCTGACAGTAAATGCTTATGAGTTCCTTCAAAGGTTTCATCAGACTGCTCTCCCTATACTACTGTTTATTCAACCCTTCTTCTCTCCAAACAAACAGATGAGTACACTGAATTAATGTGGTGATGATTTTACACCACAACTGGAATCCACAGTGCACAGTGTGTCAGACAGACAAGATAAGCAAACTTCAGAATTTTAAGCAAAATAAATGTGTATCTGTGTGTGCTTCCATGAACTAGACTAAGTTTGCATAATTGACAGAGCTACATGACCTATGATGCACCATGGTATTTCACTGCTGTCTACAAGTTTAGATTTGTGTCTTTCTTAACAAGAACAAATTTGTCTGTTGTCACCCACCTTCACAGTTCAGCTCCTATGTGTAATAAAGGGGTGGTGACATGCAACAGTAGCATGGGACACTGCAGTTTTATTTTCTATTTTTTGGGCTTGCTGGTGGAGTGGAAGAATCTAACAGTGAAATTATTTCTTTTATATGCGGTAGAAGAAGCAGAAGCAGGCACTGTATCCATAACATTAAAGCTGTTTCCATCAGCCTTCATCACGCTATCTCTTTTTTTGACATGCCATCTTTTCTCACCCAATCATAAATTTTTTTTTGATGCTGATACTTTTTTTGCATTTTTGGCATTTCTTCACAAGTTTTTTAAATGTGCAAATTGAAAATGTGTATAAAAATTGTGAATGGAAAAATAACTATTAATTCAAGGACATTGACAGTAGCATAAGAGCACACAGCGTTAGTATAGGTAACTGTGAAACGGAAGCACCAACTGGTTGTGGTAAGCAGAGCCAGAAAATCAGTGCAAACTCTCCCCTGTAAATCCCCAGAGAAAAGTTAGAGTCTCCACTTAGGCAAGAGGGCAATTCCTTCAAATTGGGAGAATGATTAACTATATCAACTCTTATTCACTCAAGTATCCTTAGTAAAACAAATCTTATAGCCTGTAGATGTGGTAGAAGCAGTCACAAGGGCTAGAGAGAATTAAACACCTTCAAACACACGACTTTGATTCTGAGTATATAAAGGTGTTACTCATATGGGAATGACCTCTCACCTGCAGACAAGCGTGGCAATGATGACACACCAGGCCGTGCAGCAGCAGTCAGCACTGGGCTGCTGAGAGTGTGTATGGGAGTGTGAGGAATCATCACTCTTGCGTCGCCGGCAGCAAAGCCAGAAGGAGTAGAAGAGGAGAAAGAGGAGGTCCAGGCCCAAACATACCAATGCCACAGCACCGAGCAGCAACACGGACTAAAGACAAGAGGGGGTGAGACAGAAACGATTAGTGGCAAAAAGAAAGTTATGACCTCATAATACAGTTTATGTTGTATTTTTTCTGTCAAACTTTGGGCTTGATTCATTCAGGAGATGTATCATGTTTGATGGTTGTCCTTATCACAGGGAAGGGGACAATTTAGGAAGTGGGTTAAGGATACAGGAAGCAAATTAGCTGATATGAGCAGAAACCAGATATACATACACAGACCACATGACTTGTTTTTTCCTGTGTAGACAAACACACACAGATACGTAAATTGTGCTCCTCTCTCGAGCTATCTGAGGCAAGACCATAGTGGCTGTTAAATAGGCGTTTGATGGATACCATGAAAAACACATTTGCACACCATCAAACGTGCACACCTCCACAGAGTGAGCGGAAGCGAGCTGGTGGGGAGCTGTGTGCACTAGAGACCCACCACACAGATCACATACCCTCTAAAAGCTTTGAAGTGTAAAAGAAGGAAGGGGTGGTGGGGACACACAGACAGAGAAGTTGGGGGGGGGGGGGGGGATTTGGAACAAAAAAAGAGACAGGCTGGAGAGACAGAAAAGAAAGAAGATGTGAAAGAAGATGACTGAGCTGAAGACTAAAAGGGAGAAATGGATAAAGACAGAGATGAGGGCTGTTACAGCAATTTGCCTGGAACTGAAATCTTTTTTTATCACACACGCACACTGCAATGTTAGTTTTTCTTTCCCTTCTAGAGTTGTCTGGAAAAGTCATTGTGCTGCAGGACCATACAGAGACAAAGGCACGTTTCTGGAAAACTAAAATCTCCACCTGCTAGACCACTTTAAACAAAGGAATCCTGCCACAGTTCTGCTCCTTCAGAAACAGCAACATTGTAATTCAGGGGAGTCCTCTGTGGATGATAACACAGTCTGACTCCACCTCCAAGATCCTCACAGACTTCCTGGCTTCACAGACTTCTAAACTGCCGATTTTTCTACTGACCTCATTTTTTCCTCACTGCCAGCCAGCAATTTCCTCACCCTGCTCAAATTTATGCACCTCTACTGTAAATATGCGCATGTTTTGTATGTGTGTTTATGTGCCAAAATTGACATCATATTCAAATGCATTAAATGTGATGTTTTTTGGTACCTAAAATATATCATCAATGCAATCTTGGCAACGTAAAGCATAATATTCTGGTACAGTGTTTCCTAACTTGGAAAATAAGACACCCACAAGGGATAGCAAGATGATTAACAGGAGAAGAAAAAAATATCTAAACTGTTTTTTTCCAATTTTCCTCTTATCTTTGAATGTTATGAATTACTACTAGCTGGAGAATTGTACCTCTTCAGGCTTTGGAAAGTATAACCTGTAGACATATACAACCGCTAATGTAGACAATGTTTCGTTTTGATGGGTCACATCCCAAAAAAGAGTCTACATTCTGTGATTCTTTGAGGTAAATGCCAATGTCAGATGCTAACATGCTCACAATGACAGTGATAACAGGCTAATGTATAATGTTTACCATATTCACCATCTTTGTTAAGCATATAAGCATGCTAACACTTGCTAATTATCACTAAACACAAACTATAGCTGAAGCTGATGGAAATGCCACTAGGTTTGCAGGTATTTGGTCAAACACCAAAGAACTGGACAAATTGAACCTCTGACCTGCTTGTGGAGCTAGATGAAAAAATACAAGTTATTACAAATCATTCTGACGTGGACATGAATGTCTGTACAAAATTTTATGGCAATCTATAAAACAGCTGTAAAGATATTTCAGTCTGGACCAAAGTGGTGACCACTAACAACACTGTGATCTCCATCAAGACTTTAGGCTGTGCAAAATGTGATTTATTGCATATCTGTAAGATTCTTCCTATCCCTGTGGCCTGATTTTGCCATACAGTTTTTCCTAGGAACTTCCTGAACTTAAGAGAAATCACAGGAATGACTGTTCACACAAACCAGTCACACAAGAGGCAGCTGGTATCCTGTCACTAACTGTCTTTGAAGACACAGATTGTCACATTTAAAAACAATGGAGTCTAATAGGGTCAGCATTAACTGTGAACTGTGGCAGATGTATAACCAGGCCAGCAAAGGGTAATGTATCAAATCTGGAGGGCTCCAGCAAATCCAGCAAGGCTGGTGGATCACTAAAGCAGTCCACTACAATAGATAGGATACAATACTGTACAATGACAGGATGTGACCTGCAGTGTAATGTGACATCTGAAGGGAGACATTTCAAACAGACTCCAAGCCACAAGCCTCAGTCCCTATTAAAAGCATCAATGTACCTTTATTTTCTGATGTCTCTACCTACAATCCTACAGCTAGGAGATAAGAATTATAAGCACTATAATCCTCTTAAAATAATTACAGTCCTTAGGTGGTGATGATAATGTTAAGTTTGAATATTACAAACTAATTGTGGCTCTGTATGATAACAACTTAAGTTTCAGTAGAGAATTCACTATGTCAATACTGTATTTCTGTCATTACAACATTATTACTTTCTCATGGGAAAGCAGTTGGTAAGCTCAGGCTGAGCCAGAGGAAATCAGTTGATTGCTTTTTCCCTGACTGCTTTTCTCTAACAGGTTAAAGAAGATGAGTGGAGGATGGGAGAAGAGGATCCTGATGGGGGGGAATAAGCTCTGCAGTTTCCTAGTCTCTGGTATTATCCTCCGTTATTATCTATAGGCTTAGCTAGTGATAGAGACATTGTGCTATGGTAAAGGCATACTGTCCTCCTCTAATGCATTGTTTGATCTCTTGTGACTTTAAAATCAACATCAGGGCTTAATACCATATAGAGAAAAATGCATTAAGCTTTGCAGAATGAGAATAAAATATCACGCAACAAGTATATAATGATGGGTGTTCTCATGGCATCCATTACAAATCATGCTACAGGAATGACAATGGGATGACACAGATACCATAATGTGGAGGAAAGAGGGGGAGTAAAAGACACACTAGAAGAAAAAGTATAGTATTTTTTTTAGCATAGAATAAACTATAGAGCTGAAAAAATTTGTCAAACCACAAAACATTTATTGGCAACTATACTAATAATTGATTCAGCCTCTCAAATGTGAGGATTTGCTACTTTCTTTTGATCATAAACACTTGATAAAACAAGAAATTGGAAAACTTAACCTTGAGCTCTAAAAATGACCAAATTATCCATAATGAAAACAATAGTTACTCCTAGCCATGTAAAACTATTTTAGACCATTAACCAAAACCTTTTTTTCATTATTGGAGTCATTGTTTAGTTCCAAAAATGTCCAAGAATAATGAAACATGCTGATCACAGTATCAAAAAGCCCAGGGTGATTTATTCAAATAGCTTGTTTTTTATCTGACCTACAGTCCAAAACCCACAAGTAACTCAGTTTGCAATAATATAAAATTAAGAAAATAAGCGAATGCTTATAACCACTAAATGTTTGGCATTTGTACTTGACTATTCATTTTAGATCATTAATTGATTATCAAAATGGTTAGTAAATGAATTATTTAGTCAACTAATCATGTCACAACTAGTGGACATATAAAGTACCGACTGATCCAGGACTCTTGGTGTATGGGCTTAATGTTAAACTTATAATCTAACTGTGGACCAGGTCTTTGCAGCCACCTCACTCTCTTCCCACTGTGTACGATGGCCGCTAGATTAACTGTTGGGCTGACAAACCATCAGAGCAGATTAAGCATGGATCAATTAGCTACTAATAAGCATGGTGAGCTTTGCTGTGTATGTGTGTACTTAGATGTAAGTGTGTGTGTATGTGCAGGCTGGAGGAGGGGCTAAACGTTAAACGCCCAGGCACAGTGATCTACTTTCAATCTGTCCATTTAAGTGTGTGTGTGTGCACGCCCGTGAATGTGTGTGTGTATGATTGAGCTGACAGGATCAATCACTTCCACTTCAGTGAGTTGTCCTTGCACTCTCCCTGCCTGTGTGTTTTACTCTGTAGTCTGGCCTTGCCTACAATCCCTTCAACTTCTCTCCAGAGGCACTGACTGACCTCAAGTTCATCCTGCTTATAGTCACCTGCGCCACTGGGTCAAAGTGCAACCAAAACAGTATTGCCAAAATCTTGTATCTAGACAAAGACCAGAACCATGTGTTTTAAATCTTTAAACACACAAAAAAGATGCAAGAGTGGCACCTTTTGTCTTGGATCCTCTCTGATTCTTTTCAAAATGCTATGAGATAATGTCTTCCTACTGTGCAAACTGTAGCATACTATTCAAAAAATACCAATTACTGACTTACTGACTACTTTCCACAGCTGGGAATATGTGTGTGTTATTACAGGTCACATGATTCCTCTGTAATGTTCTGCAGCTGTTTTAACTGTGGCTGGTAGCTGACTCTGCGATTCTACCATAATACAAACAGATGAACTCACACACACACACACACACATAAGCACACATGCTATTCCAATGCCTTACAGAACCTCAGGATAAGAGCTCCTATTTCAGCTCTTCAGGAAAAAAAATATAAAATGTATTCTTGCAAAAAGCCACAGAGTCAGCATCCCCAATAAAGTAAAAGTCATCAGAGACCAACTGCTCTGGAGAATGAATACTAAACAGTTTGTTTGTTTAAGAAAAAAAAGTGAGTGAGTGAATGAGTGAGTGAGTGAGTGAGTGAATGAGTGAGTGAGTGAATGAGTGAGTGAGTGCCATTGTGTGAGAAGAAAGTTTTGAGAAGCTTCAAAGCTCAAGAGCTGAATACAAATGAACCTGCGCCAAATCACATCAGAAAGAAAAACACTACACAGAAGAATCTCTATTGTGTGAGAGTGTGTGTGTTATACTGTGGTGTGGTGACGGACTCAGTGCACTGAAGGACACTGTGTAGGACCTTGTTTGTATGTGTGTGTGTTTGTGTGTTTCTCAGCTGGATGAGTGGATGCATGAAAGCCTTTGAGACAGATATACTGAGCCAATCTAAAGACGGGCCTCAGTGAAAGAGTGAAAGAAAGAAAGAAAGAGAGCATTCTTTCACAACAGACTACAGCCCTCCCCTTCCCACTCTCTCTCCCCCCTTCCCTCCCTCCTCACTCCTTCCCTCCCCCAACCCAATTCACCCTCCTTCTTCTTGCTCTTCTCACCATCTATCTCTCCCTCTCCCTCCCCCCGTCTAGCCAGAATTAATGATTTCACCCTGAATAGAACCCCTATATTCACACACTCACACACACACAACCCCTGAGGGAGATCTGTGACCTCACCTCAACAAACAACACTAAGTGCTAAATACGCACTGACACAGAAACTGAACATACAGTATGTGACATATATACATATGGCACATACAATATTCGCAGCATACTGCACATACAAATAACATGCAAACGAACATATGATCTTAGTGCAGAATGATCAGTGACATAGAAACAGTGCCGTCTGCTAAAATATGTCAGGATGTAATTAGTCTAAAAAGGGGGTCCTTAAAATTCCAGTGGTCACACACATTGACACACACACATATACAAAGGCCCTTAGTTAAACATTGAATAGCTTGCAGGAAGTGGCTGTTTGGCAATTTAGAAGCACCTCCCATGGCTCATCGAGCCCTCTCTCACTCCTCTCGCCTCCAATCAGTCTCTTTTTATCTTTCTCACTCCTCCTCCTCCTCCTCTCTCCCTGCTTCTCTCTCCAGTTCTCATGTCCCTCCCTTGTTCATGGCCGTGGGTGCCTTCCCACGCTCAGCTCTTGAACTTGCACGCCCTCCCTCCGCTCCCCATACATATCAGCAAACTATATTGAGGGGTGACTGCAGCGCACGAAATGCAGGACTCTAAACAATGTGTCTCGGCTTTATGCGGGCTACCAAGACTGTGCTTTCTGCTGCAGAGACCTGGAAGTCACCTTGTTTGAGTATTCTAATGAAATGCAGCAAAACTGGGCCAAAACCCCTCTTCAAGATGAAGCTGCTCTCTAAGGCTCTCTAAGGCAGCGCCGACGCAGGGTGTTTATAAGAGAACGGCTGCAATTAGTTTTATACTTTTAACTAATGCTGATAGTTTTTCCTTCCTGATTATTTTTTCAATTAAGCAATTAATGGTTTATCCAATAAAATGTCAGAAAATATGAAAAATGGCCATCACAAGTTTCCAGAGCCCAAGGTGATGTCCTCAAATGTTGCAAGTTTTGTCCAACCAACAGTCCAGAACACATAGGTATTCAATTAACATTATTATTAAAGCAGAAAATCCTTTCAATTAAGGAACTGGAACTGGGCCATGTTTTGGCATTTTGGTTAAATTATTTAAACTCTTAATTGATTATCAGAATTGTTGGTGGTCATTTTTTCTCCACTGACTAATCCATTGGTTCCCCCACATTTTGCCTTGTGACCTTTGGAGAGCCACGCAAGCAGTGCCTACTCAGTAGCTCTAGTCACAACTGCATGTCTGTGAGCTGCAAGTTCTTCATCCAAAGAGTGATGTTCCCTTCACAAACTGTCTCATTTTAATGGTTTTAAGATTCCTGAAGAGGTAAGACTCCAATATTTCTATCCAATATAAATGATGAAGCAAGAGTTGAAAAATGTCAAAAAACATTGTTCTGTGTTGGAGAAATGTTTTGTCTTTTTCTTACCTATCTTGCTATTAATCTCACAACCCCTCCAATTTATACTGCAACCGTTAGGGGTCCTGAGCTGGGTATCACCTGACTAATCGATTAATATCAGTGATGGAGCAGGTAGGGAGTCATTGTCTTGATCAAGGACATTTCTCTGTCTCTCTCACATACACACACAGACAGATACAGCATTGATCGATGCAGGGAGGGAACCCACAACTGTGTGGTTGCAGGACAGCCTCAGTCACTACTTGGCCACTCTGCTGTGAAATTACAGTGTGGGTGGGTGGCAGAAGGTGGGATGATAAGGTGATGCTGCATGATGAAGGGAATGATGAATCCTGAGTGGGAGGTAATTATTCCCCCATACTTGTCTTACCTTCTGGTACTCAGAGTCCTCTGGTCTGAAGTCACTGCTCACCAGCTGGAATTCAATGTTGAAATGAGGCAACCGGTGAAGTAGATTCACCCACCAAGGTGGAGAGTAGTTCACCACAGCCGCCATCGTGATGCAGCTACCTGCTGGCTATCACTTCACTCTATAACCCGATTCCTCACACAGACACTGTAAAGAAATTCACAACAGTTGTAACTTAACAGGGAAGGGATTACTTAATGTACAGTTCACACCCCCGTCATGGCTGTGGCAGAGCTGGGGAACAGATAA
The DNA here is from genome assembly GCF_001640805.2 of Lates calcarifer. Classification (NCBI taxonomy): domain Eukaryota; kingdom Metazoa; phylum Chordata; class Actinopteri; family Centropomidae; genus Lates; species Lates calcarifer. The sequence continues at coordinate 5,595,455 of NC_066837.1, forward strand.
AATCAAGGTGATTTTTGCCAAACATATTAAAAAAGATTAAGGTATAGTGTCCACAGTCCAAGCTGCTAATACTATTAATACCACTAAAACCTGCTTCCATCAACTACAGTAATTTGTAATAACTGGCATTATCACAAGGTCTATGTGATTTTGAGTTATGAGTGATTAGTCACCAACAGGCACAGTAACATGTCAATCACCATTAACATGCAAAAATATTGCACACACCCTCTTGCCATTAGTTAAGAATACCCATCAAAGGTATTACTTTTTTGGAAATGTCTTATGTCCTCCTTCATACACGTTAATCTGCTTTTTTTATTGATCTGCATCTATTAAAAAGACTTGAGCTGTGAATCTGAGGGTATCCCTTCTCCACTATGTGAGTGTCCTTAGCCAATCAATGACATACCTTTCACGTTGCTGTGTGTGTGTGTGTGTGTGTGCGGTTAAAATGGCTAAAACACTGCAATATGACACATTATTTCATCTCAGTTATCTTAGAAATTACGTTCAACGCAAAGTCCATCATAAAGAATTGGATACGTGTGATTATTTTTGCCATTAGAGGGTTGTTCTCCATTACAGTTCCTTGTGTATTGTGGGTTACTGCCCTTTAATATGGCATGTAATGTGTCTGCAATATGCTAGTGTCATAAAATAACTCATTAAACAATGAAATGTAGCACAGAGGGAATCGTTGTCCTCAAGTGTTTTTAGATACCCTACTGTAAGCAAACATTAAGACTATGAGGTCATACTGTATTTAGGCATACTGTACATGAATTATGACATGACAATAGCATGGCTGACAGCTACCTCGATTCACCCAATTTACGCCCATGCTGCAAAACACAGGCTTCGTGGGATAACCGTGTTGTGGACGGCGAAATGGCCGTTATATCAAACCCAACACACACAGCCACGACTCTTCCTATAATACTGAATTTACTGTACCAAAACATGTAGGTCAACCCAGTCGAGGGTGTCCTCGCATATTAACGCAGCAAGCCTTAGTATTATTTATTCTTATACATCGAGTCATTAAAATGTTAGCAAAATCCGGATTAGCTAGCCTTATCCCGCTTTGTCCGTTAAAACTACCGCAGTCTCACAGAGTCGTCAAGGCAACAAGGAGGAGAAAAGGCACGAACTGGTTTCAGGGATAATATCAACGCCTGTGTGTGTTGAGGAATAGAAACCGTGTTACAACCTACCTAGTGAAGCCCAAGCGGATGCAGACTCTCGTTTAGTGCAGACTTGGGAGTCCAGGCCGGCGTTTATTTCACCTATTGTCTTCCCAGATCCGGTGGTGGATTTGAACACCACAGCCGTGCGCTGCTGCATCAACGCGGCCGTACCGAGCTAGCTGCAACGAGCGAGTCGGCTGCGGTCCCAACCACATTGAAAACAACGGAATAACGGTCACGGACCCGGTCCGCTCACATTTCACCGAGACGCCTTCCCGTTTAGACTGCTTTACCAGAGACAATGCTACGGAAAATTAAGGGTTAAACTCGTTGACCCGCAACCCAGTATCTCTCAATTTTTTTTTTTTTTTTACATTTAACGATACCGACGATTTCTTTCTCCTAAACCATGATGGTTAGTGCTCGTCGACGCTGTTCCCACGATGACCGTTGGTTCAGTGCACTTAGCGCTGCGGCTCTTCAATTGGATGATATTGTTGGAGCGTGAAGCAAACACGGTGTTTAAAAAGCCCTGGAGGACGGGGCTTTGCGGCAGCTCCAGCTCTGCAAATGTGTGAGGGAGAGAGGGGGGGGGGGAGGAGAGAGAGAGAGAGAGAGAGAGAGAGAGAGTGTGTGTGTGTGTGTGTGTGTGTGTGTGCGCGTAAGTGAGCAAATGCGCAGGGAGACCACCCCCTGACGTTGAAAACATGGTAGTACATGTCGCACTGGGGACCTTTCAGGTGTTAACCAGCAGTGGTGAAGGATGTATTCAGATTTTTAAGTGACAATTGACAATTGACCCTGAAGTGAAAAACACCACAAAAAATAAAAATGAAATAAAATAAAATTTCCCAAAACTGGAACACAACAAAACCAAAAACCAAGTGTTTTTTTCTTATTAAACTCTGAACTGACCTGGTTTCTGCCTAATCTGGTTGTCTTTTCTGGTTTCTTCTTCCTGTGTTTTTAAATTTGTTTTGTCCAGTGAGAATAAAATTCTGCTACACAAATTTGAAGAGCTATAATAAAATCAAACACTGTTTGATTTTATTATAGATTCATCTATCAGTACCATTGCAGAAGATAGAACCATAGAATGATTTGTATTTTTCACTGTTTTTGCTTTAAAAATGTAATGATTAATCTTTTATTGAAATAGTTGCAGATTAAAATCAAACAATTTGAGACATTTGGAGAAATTTCTCAGTGAAACTGCAAAAAACTCAGATATCTTAAATGTGACAAAAGGCCCCAAACTGGACACAGTTTTTTTTGCAAAAGATCGCAAGCAGAACAGCTTGAAAACTGCTTGTTTAATGTTGAACAATGCTTTGTGGTTATTTATGTAAAATCTTGATCTGAAAAGTAACACTAATTACCTCAAAAGTGTTCAGTACTTAACTTTCCAGCAAGAACCTCATCAAAACAAAAGAGGTTTTATTATAAAAACAGCATTTTATTGAACGTCAGAAATAAAGTTACATACATCATGTGGAAACTGCACTCCTGCTTCTTGTTGCTGACCTCCCTACAGGTTATTATCATTTCAGAGCACAAACATTATTGGCATTAGACATATTCCCTGTGAAATCTCCACTGTACTGACTGTGTGTGTTTAGTATTGCAGCAGGCTGATCTATAATTTATTCACAGTTTGGCTCAATAGTGCATCAGTTGAGAATCATCCCTCAATCATACCTCAGAATCAGCCATAATTTATTAAGCATACATGATAGATTAGTGTGAGGACATTTATGTGTTACACATCTCATGTGTCAAAATATGATTCATTAATTATTTCAAGCCTGTGAAGTACAGAGGAATCTACAGTGATGGGGCTCACTTGGACCAGTCAGGTGAACAAAAATCAAAGTGTTTACTACTGTAATTTTATTTTGAATATTCCTGCAAGTAGGCACTTTGGCAAACAGCCACTGAGGAGATTTGGCTCCAATGATAAACCACAAGAATAACAGATCCAAATGAATATGGGGATGGGAGGGGGTAATTTCATGTTCACAAGTGCTTTTTCCTCCACTTTGATAATATATCTGTAAGGGCCTCTGGTCCAAGTGTTTAAACACTGAACTGGGCAATGATTCAGTCAAGACAATGGAGCCATCTATATATTGTGATGGTATCATAAATAAGAGCATGATCATGTTGGTGTGCCATTGTTTCCATGTCATAAAAGATCCTGCATCTGACTGTCCAGAATATTCTGGTTATTACTGTGGGAAAAGCTCTTACAGACAGCAAAATAAGACATTTTATCGGCAAATATTGTGTAAGTTATTGGAATTTCCCAGCTATCATTTGCAGGTGTAAGAACCTGGACAAAAACACGGCCATTCAAGCTTCAGACATTTAGGCTCTGAGTAGAAACACAGGCGTAATTTCTTCCTGTCTACACCCTCTCTCTCCTCTCTCACACACACACACATTAACTCACACAACTCAGGAGGTCTATAAGATTAAGACTTCTCTGCTTCTCAGAGGGCGTGATGGAGACACAATGATATCATCAGAATCATCAGAATCGATTGCAGCGGCTCCTCCAGACTCAGCTGTGCAGTGGAGCTCTGTTTGGTCTGCAGGAGATACACAGATATACTTGTGATCAAACCACCTGGGCATCATAAAGAGCCCTAAAAAGCAGGTGTAATCAACTGAATTTTAAGTAGTCTGCAATTTGCAATACGCATATTTCAACATGAATATTTCAGCAAACATTTTATTACAGTGACAGAAAATCAAGCACATTACAAAACAGGGGATGACCTTAAGATTTTACATCCTTCAAACAGTCAAAACACAGAAAACATCTCTCTCTAACCTGTTGTGGGTGTCAACCTGGAGGCATGAGTGCTAGAGACAGGCCATGAGTCTTCATCACCCTGCTTTTTCTCCTCGTTATGGACGGATGCAGCATCTTGACAACACAACAACATATAACCAGCACAATTCAGACACATCCTCATAAACATCTGTACAGAGGATTTAACTGTGGTACTTTTAACATGCCTGTAAATACACAGACCCTAACAGCTTCTTCACTCCTCACACAATGTACCTTGCAAAGCAATGCATGGTCTCAAATAAAATGCAACAAAACTACAGTTCTGAGAACCCTACTACTTCTTGCTAAAAACATTCAAATGTAAGAACTTTTTGATCCAAAGATGGTGCCGTCCAGAATCTCTCAGTGAAGCCCACAGCACATCAAATGGAGGGGCAGTCTGTAAGCATGCAGGGAAAACTGCTGACCTTGCTGCTCCGCTCTATGCACCCATCTACTGTCAGCCTATTAGAAAGCCAGGGAGATGGGGAAAGCAGTGGAATCTAGCAGGGTCAGTTAGGTCAGACTGAAGCTTAAGACGGGGCTCTTGAGCAGTAGATTTTTAGGGGTCATGCGAGGTAGCGATGCTACTGGTCGAAAGGACTGCCGAGTGCCCTCATCAGTCTTTGACAGGAAGCTGTCAAAGCTCAGGCTGGTGCAGAGGAGACAGGCGCACTAGAATTAGATCAGTGTGCCAGCGAGATCCGTAACTAGTCATAAACGTGTCAGGGAAGATATGGTGAGTAATTCTGAGGTTGAGAGCAGGGCAATGCCATGGTGCTGCATGCTCAACAAACATCAAGCCTGAACCCTCACTCCTGAGCTGCTGTATCAGTGGTGTGTTTCCTGCCACAGTTACATGCCGTTCTACATCTCCAATGTAAAGAAATCCCATATTACAAAAGAAAACACTGAGAGGAAACTCACACGTGTCATGTGGAGGCATTAATACATTCACTAAATGCAGAGGGTGTATGCTATTAACACAAAAACACAATTTGTGTTTGAGCTACATGGGTATGGGATAGGGTAAGATGGGGAAGCAAGAAGTTTTTTTGTGGGCGAACCTTACCTGTTCTGCTGGTTGTTGAGTGAGTTCTTGGTACCAGCATGGGCAAACTGTTTCCCACTAGAGAAGGCACGGAGAACCCTGAGCTAATACACAAACACACACACACACACACAATACTGCATTATCTTCTGTGTGATTTAATGCATTTGTTTTGTTTTAGTTTTCTGTTATAAATGATTCACCTTTCTGTTGAAAGACTACAGCGAGCCAGGTGTCCCCTGAATGCAGACTGTATCATCGTCAAGGCAACCACATCCATCTCCCCACCTTCAGAGGAAGCTACATCACTGCGGCTTGTTGCTTCTACAACCTGAAAAGATGAGGTGAGGAAGAGACAGAGCAAAGGGAAGGAGCAAACAGGAGTGCAGGAGAGAGGAGAGGTTCAGGGAGTGAGACCGAGATAGAAAAATGTGTGAGGAGACAGCGGGACGTTGAAGTAGGTTCAGAAAATGCTTTTTGAATCATCTATTGGTTATTTAATTCAGCAACTGTGTCTGCCCATAATGGTCTTTATTACAGTGGCCACTAGTTTAAAAAGTATTTGTGATATTGTGAGATTAAGAGTGATATTGATGCACAAGCATTTTCCTTGATTATTATGATTCTAATGTGTTACAGGTGCTGCATTACACTTATACAGTGACTGCATGGAAGTGTTTGTGAAACCTTATTCTGTGTGTCTTTCAGCAGGTCCTTGAGCTTGGACTCTCTGAGGAGATGGCCTCTTAGTGCTGACTGCAACATCACAATGTCCTTAAGATAGAATGCGAAGAGATGGAGACAGAAAGAGAAATCTGGGACAGAGTGTCTGGACATTCTTTATATAATATTTCTCTCACACATCAATAACTTCTTTTACATAACTGTGGAGTGTTACATACCCTATTTCTGTGCTCCCTCCAGTTTGTCTGGATGGCCCTTGCCGCTTTCTCTCTTTCTTCATGTTGCCTTCTCATACTCCTCTTCTCCTCTGCATCTTCACCCAAATCCTCATGTCTTTCCCCTTCTTTCTCTCCACCTTCAGCGTCCCCCTCCTCACCCTCCTTCACACCTGATCTGCTTGGACTGTCCTCACAGTCCACTGCCGTTGTGGGGGAGAGTGAGGAGAGCTCAGCTTGTGCGGGTTTGAGTTTGTCGTCCTCCAGAGTTTGGATCCTTGACCACAACTGTTCCAGTTCCTCTCTGAGAAACACACACACATTATCAATACATAAACAGATGACAAAATGCAACTAGCAGCCATGGTGGATGTCCTCTGACAGTGAAATATACAATTTATTCTCTGAAAGGTTTTTGACAGGAACCTGTTTTGTCAGCCATGCATGTGATCAGATTTGAATGCAAGAACATACTATGTGTTGAGACTGAGCTTACCTTCACTGTTGTAACCATATGTGACTTGTACACCAGCTAACAAGTTTAGTATATGTTAGCATTAGCACTGGCAAAGGGATGCATGTCAACATTAGTATCAGTTTGTTTGCTAACAGCCTGTGGACTAGTTAGCTATCTACTTTGTTTAAACTGTAAAAGTGACCTTTCCCACCTGACCATACTTTAAAGGATGAATATAGAGCAAACTACCACACACTTTCAGACATCTCTATTCTTTGCCTGGATGTTATATATTTAACCATTATTTGCATAAAGACAATTCTCCAAGTGGATCGCTATGATAATGCCAACTGTGTTTGCTGGGACATTTTTGATGTAACTACAAAGCCTCTGTATGACAAACACATCAGCTAAGATCTCTAAAATGGCCATAAGTAGATTTCCCCATTAAAACCACTGTTTCAAATGCAAATGAATAGTCCATCAATAGTTTTTTTTCCAAAAGTTTTTGATAGAAAAACCTTAACATAACATTCAAAGATCATGAATATATGGATGACTTTGATTATGAAAACATGCAGAACTTCTCTGAACCTCATAAATTTCAATCTCACAAATAGTAGATATAAAAATGTCACATTTGGCGAGTAGAACATACTTATGCTGCTTATTCCATTCATTTGTTTGTTCAGCCTTCCATTGCTCTGTTTCGTTTCTCCAGTTTTTCCCTTTCTGTCCTCAACTGTCTGAGCTCATCACTGAAAAACACAGACACAACACAGACTTAGACTGACAAACAAAATCAAGCAGCTTTATGCGCATAGCTGCTGTTACTGAGATAATAATGTGTCTTGTAATGTAATGTGTAATGTGTGTGTAATGTGTCTTCTGTTGGTATATTCTGTGAATTTGAATCAGTGAGATTTACAATGGCTTGAAAAGATGCATGTATCACTCACTCTTTACTTGACAATGTCTCCTGTAGCTCCACCCTCTCCTTCTCCAATTGGCTGAAGCGTTCTCTCAGATCTGAAACCTCCTCCCCTTCTTCAGTGATTGTTCCCACGGAGACCACTGCCTCTGTTGCCATGGTAAACCCCAGAATCTCAGCGGGTGTGGCCTGGACCTCCTGATCCAATCGGCCGCTGCTCTTCGCCGACTGGGCGTGTCTTCTGCCGTCCTCCGGCCTCTGATAGGAGGAGAGAGGAGTCTGTCTGTGATGAAGCTGTAATCTCTAAAGCGTCAGTCGGACACAGATGCCGGCACATGTTTATATGGGTAACTAGTTACAGCTTCCTCTCACCTTCTCCACTTCTAACAGCCTTCGCAACAGTCTCTGTTTACTCCAGTCTCTGTAACCTAGGGAACATAATCACACAAAGACACACAGTTTTTAATCCGCATACTTTAATTTAGGGTTGATAACTGAATAGGACTATAATGAAAGTAGTAGTTCTGCAGTTCTGCAGTAGTCATTTAACATGTGGTTCATAAAATGTCAGAGAATAGTGACAATGCAATCAAATTCCGAAGCCATGTGACAATTCAAATTGCTTGTTTGTCTGACAACACACAGAACCAGAATAATCAGTTTCTTATCATAGAAGACGATGATAAATGATAACATTTGTGAGGCCAGAACCAGCAGATATTTAATTTTTTTCTTAAGGAATAACTTGATAAAAGGAATAGATAAAATAGATGATTTCAATCTGACTGGTTCTAGAGGCAGTGAGATTGGCATGTCAGTATGATTTTGTGTGTGAAAAAAGACCTTTGATTCCTCCAGCAGGACTGTCAGTGTTGAGTTCTTCTCTCAGTGCCGTGTTCTCCTGTTGGAGCTGCTTCAGGTTCTCCGTCAGACGATGAACCGTGGAGCTCAAAGCTCTCTGCTGCCTCTGGGAGCATTTACTCTCTGCTCGACTACTGCAGACAGCAGGAGATAGAGGGAGGGGAAGATTTCAGCCAGAAAGATGGAATTAATAAAGGAGCATGACAGCATCTTTAAAGATTTATCACAAATCCTGAAACCCTGTCATTTGACAGGTCTGTGAGCGTGGCCATCCTTTACATCCAGGATCAAAGCCTCTGAGCAGCAGCCTTGTCTCACCACTCTATGAAAAGGACTGTTAGTTCCTCTCTACCTTCCTAAATGTTGATGAAGGGGGAGGAAAGAGACTGACTTGATCTTCTGTGCCTGAGCACTGAACACACTGTCAACCTACATTTAACAAATTTATAAATAACTGATGAAGTTGTCATATTGAAGTGTAATTTTATACGATTTTTAAACCTTAAAAACTCAACTCACTCAAAAACCTACAATCATATTCAAGTACACACGAGATGAAGAGCAGAATTAATAATTGGGAAGGCCAAATTCAACTCTAGACACCAAAAGTCCACTCACAAAAATATACACAATAATGTTTTCAGTCTCATGTATACCTTTTCTCTGCAGCTTCTAGCAGCATCCTCAGTCTCTGGATCTGAAAGATGAGGCAAACAACACATGAGCTTAGGTGAGATTTCCATTTCCCCATCTGAGCTCACACTGTGTGACCAAAGTAAACGTGATGATAACATCAGCTTTCACAGAAGCAGAAACACAGAGCAGCTGAGTGTTTGTCTGTGGTGGCTGTTAACAGGTGTTCTGCTTTTGTAAATCTGAATGCAGTAACATGCCAAAAGATTTTTTTTTTTTTTTGCTTCAACATTCAGGTGGGAAAAAATTAGAGGCATTTAATTCACCTCTTCAAAGTAGGTTTCTACTGTGATCTTCAGCTCCTCCAGGTTGGTGGTCCTCAGTTCACTTTGCAGTTTACTAGAGAATAAGACAGACTTAACTAAATATTGTGCTGTTTCACAAATGGACCACATGAACTGATTGATGTATAGGTTGGAAGACATTTTACCTCAGGGCATTTTCTTTCTCTCTACACTGCTGCTCCAACTTCAGGATTCTCTGCTTCAGCCCATTGAGAACCTTGACAGACAGAATCAGTTTATAAGCCTGTTAAGATGCATTTTTAAAATAATCTCTGATATTTTTCCAACTGGCTGAACATACTCACCACACTCCCTTCTTTTTTCTTATCCACCAAACTACGAGTATACTCAGATCCCTGTAGAGAAAGATCATACAATTATAAAAGTTTTAAAGTGTCTATGACAAAAAAATTTGAAACAATTTACTGATGATACTTTAGTGGGATCCAGCAGTTCTTCTATCTGCTTCTCTCTTTTAGCGTTATCCTCCTCCAGGCGGCGTAGTTTGGCTTTCATTTTCTGGTTGTCAGACTTCTGCGCCTGGAGACTCTGCAGAGAGCAGTACTAGTGATTAATCACACATCAAGAAAGGCATAAAAGGAAACATTCAATATTTCCAGGGCAGATATGCAAATCCTAAAATGTCAAATCTGAATAATAATTGATAATCCATGTAAGGAAAAATGTCTTAAACCCCTCTTCCTTTTTGCAGAGTAATAAAGGTTTGAGTCAGCTGTAAAACAGCACACAGGAACTGGTAAGCATTCACTGCCCGCTCAAGGCCATGTTACACTGAGTCTTGATGCTGCACTCTCCTGCAGAAGAAAAATCTCCCACCCACTGCTGACAACACCACCCTGATGCAATATGTTCTATCAATGAGCTTTTTTCTTGAGTACACAATATAAATTTTGAAACATACCTTCTTGAGGCGAATAATCTCATCATACATGTCCTCCTTCTCTCTGTAGTCACCTGTGCCAAAAGTAAAGCCTGTAACACAAACAGTACACTGTCACACAAATGCACTTCAGTTATATTCTCACCTTGCATTGATGAAACAGATGATGGTGACAGGATCATGTCAGTTTCTGCTATTGTCTCCCATCCTCTGCAAAGCACTGTTAAGCACAAAACCTGACCTTTACCCTCACCGCTGTCACACTTACACAGTCTCTCACCATTGGATGCAGAGTGGAGATGTTTGTGTTTCCTCATGCTCAAAGTCTGTTTGAGAAGCTCTGGCATGACGTCACACTCTGATCTCAGCGTCTGGGACAGATCTGGAAAAGAGGAAGATTGAAAGAGGTTCTGTACATCAAGATTTTTTACAATCCTGTACAATTTCATTATAGTGTGTGTTTTTTAGATAGCTTTCTAATTATTTATTCACAAAAATCTATTTCACATATACTTTTCAGTCATGTTTACAGTCTTTTATTGTTTTTATGTGTGTGATTACCAGGTTTTTTTTTTTCATTATTTCGACTTTTACACCACTGCATACAAGTGCCCTTGATCAAACAAATAAAGTCACAGTGAAGTGAATAGAGATAATCACATCAATGCTGACTCACATTGCTAGTTTGTGCATTCTCTGAGCTCAGTGCATACACTTTACCCTACCTGTCCTCCACCGTATAGTTGATAGATGAATGAGCATCTAAAAAGCTAAAGACACAGATATTTGATGTAGTAATAGACCAGAGCTAAAAGGAGACCAGAACTTGGACTTATATTCCTCAGTTGGACAAAAACATGCCTCTAAATGAAAGCTAATGGTACTCAGTGTCAGATATTTGTTACATGTCTGCCGTAACAACTTTGTAAAGTGATAATGTGTTAGTGTCCACATCATAATAAAATCCCAGAAACTGATTATTTTTGCAACACTTGCAGAGCAGCTTATTATCAGTTTCCCAAAGACATCAGCCCTGAGCAGGACAACTACAAAGTCAGCAAACCTGTTATCAGCTGAACGAACAGTCTGAGTCTGTCACTTCTCTCCATCTCTCCTTCCATCTAAGGTTCAGCAGCCACTCCTCCAGCCATTCCTCCTGAGGAGAGACACGGCTGAGGCTGTGTTTATATGGTGCCTACCATGGCCGTTGCTGAGGGATGTGAGACGAGCTGAACCACTCTCCCCAGTACTTTCTCGCCGGGTGTCCCCCAGGGACGCCCTTGGTAATCTCCAAGCCGCCACTGCTGCTCTTCTGGGGTTCACATTCAGGCTGGAGAGGTACGGAGACCCTACATGTACACCAAGTGTATATAAACAGTCATGGGATTTGGAAAGCAAGTCTGTTGAAGTATCTGCAATACACTCTCCACAGAGAAGCTGGGCAGGTCTTACTTGGAGAGGGAGGAGGCTTCCCAGAAGATCGTTTCCTCTGTGTTCTCTGCTAAAAGATGAAAACAAGGGGTTGAAGCAGAGGAAAGGTGTGTTAAACTAAAATTCTATGAACAACCTTGTTCAACTGAGCATAACACATCAACATAACAGAAAGATAAAAGTATAAACATACAGAGACATCATTAACAATAGAAGTGGATTTGCTTACCTTTTCCAAAAAATCAGCCGAGAAAGAGAAGCCATCATCAGCCTGGGTTGAACAGAGGAGAGAGGCAAGGGTGTGTGTGCCAATGAGAACAAGTGAGAGAAAATATACCAACTTCAGGATTTTAGGCTGTGTTTAATTTGAGTCAGTGATAACTCTCAATAACTCTGAGGGCTCAGATACTGATCATTTATTACATAAACTATATGCATTTTTTATTTTCACCACTTTTTCACCACTGACGAGTTCTTCAAATGAAATGAAAATGAAAATCAGCAAACAAGAGGGATTTAGCTAAAATACTCAAGACATGATATCCAAAAACATCACGTCAATTTATTAAGAGTCACGAGCAGAAAGGTGGAACAACTGTTTTGAACTATTGTGTTGTGTTCTGAGTTACAGACTTGAGGGAATGAGTTTGATAAAAGTTTCAAAGCTTCAAACAAGAAGAAAACTATTTCAAAAGAACACATTTTAAGATTCATGGATAAAGTCAGTTGTAGTCTAGACCTAACCAAAGCTGAGGACTCACCAGCTCCTCGCAGTCTTCATCTGTTTGAAAATCGCTCGCCTCCAGAGACATTTTAGCAGTCGCATTAAACATCGCAGGAAAACAAACGTTACGTTAAGTCGGAAAACTTGTCTTTCTCCGTGTGTAAGTCTCTCATTTTTTCCAAGTCAAGCAGCTCACTTGAGGTTTCCCCCCTCTTGCTAGCAGTAGTAGTAGTAAAAACATGGGGCAACAAAAGAGACGTTAGCTGTGCTACAACTCGAAATTTCTGTCCATAAAACTGCGGATTCTCCACGTAACGAGCCGGCGATGCGGTGACAGACACTGTTAACCATAGCTTCCCCGAAATCCGTTAAAACGTTGTCTTCTTTCGCAGCAGATGTTTCTGTTTTCTCATCAGTGTTGGAGATTGAGTCGTCTAGCAACCAGGCAGCTGTTAATAAGCTGTGTTAAGCTAGCTAGAAAAAGTCAGAGCGGTACCGGAAACTACGTAAGTACGCTTTCAAGATAAAATCCTACACACGCTAAATGACAGCAAATTCGCATCAACCTATGTTTATTTTATTATATTTTAATTAAGATAGTGCTTCAGTCAAATATCTTTTGGTGTATGTCAAATATATCTAACATTTATAGAATATGTCGGTGCGAGTTTTAGTGAGAATTTTATTTTGAAAATTAAATCCAGTTGCACATTTACAGTTTTGTTTAGCTTGACGAAGTTTATAACAAAACCACAACCCAGGGCTGAATGTTAATACTCTTTCTACCTCTCTTTCCTTCTAAGTCATATCCTCACGTTTCTCATTGGTTGAGAGGTGCTAAAAGGAGGGAATTAAACTACTGTTCTCCAATAGCCTGAGAGAAGATGAGGAATATAGAGGGTAGATGGGACTTTTGAGAGTAACCCAGTGTTCCCTGCTCAGTGCTTGTTAGCTGGTGGGCCACAGCAAATCAACGTGGGATTCCAATGTCAGAACACTTTACATACAAACATGCTTACAACAGCGTACATATATAAAACTACTTTCTTCACCAAGTCATAGTTTTTGTTTTCCATTTTTGCAGGAATAAGAGAACATCTAAATATATTCTGAGACATTAGTGAAATGCAACATCTGACTTGAAATATACTGTAACAGTATAGTACCACAAATGTCCACTGACAACCTGTGAGTCCAAATATCTGCTATTAACTTCTGTTTTTGTATCTCTCTTCTTCTTTCTGGGCATTCCTATCCAACCTTTTAATGTTAGATGATCCACCTAAACTGTCTTTATCAGAAGAGATATCAGCATGTGTAACTAAGGTCTGCATTGCTGGATAAATTTGGCATGTCAGATATACAGATAAGTAAACCTTTTCCAGTCTCTCATGTACACTGCCCTCCACTCCTTTCACATTGTTCCTCACACTCTCCTCTTCCCTGCAAACTCTGGAGAGAAGATGGTGACCTCTTGTTCCTGTATTATATTCTCATACACACTGTTTATACAGGTGGTGGACCCCCAGAGCCACACAGTCAGGCAGACCAGCAGACTTTTGTTCAGGGCAAATAAACCCACTGCAGATCTCATCTCATACAGTTATCAGTTTTCTTGCAAAAGAGTTAAACTAGTCCAATAAAGTGGTTGTTGTGAGCCCAGAAAAGCCCTAAAGAGACTGGCCCCTGACTGTGTGTTATCAAACCAGCACACTCTGTGCTGTAACTGTAGCCTTTCATTCACTGGACATGTAATTCAAAACACAGACTCTGATTTGTGTCTCTGCAGAACCTCAGTTTACCAGTCTTAATCTTTAGTACAAAACCCATCACCTGTTTTAACCATATCCACAGAGATAATGGGTACATGACACTGAGCAAACATGATGTCATAACATGGCATTAATAACAAAATGAACTTATTATTATGCACAACATAGTCAGACACACAGGACCACACTAACTGAAGAATAGTCACCTTATAAGAATATATACTTATACTCTTCAGCCCCATGTTTCATGTTTCCTTGTGCATGTGTGTGTGTGTGTGTGTGTGTGTGTGCATGTTGGTGTTAGTGTGATTATGTAAAAAGTTGCATGGCAGAAATGGCATGTCTGCCACCTAGTGACTGTCAAACTGCACTGCATCTTACCTGGAAGTCGGAGTCAGTTATTGATTTTGGTCATTGAAACACACCTTTTTTTAAAATTACAGGAATGTGGATGTAGAATCACATATCAATCAAATTCTAATTGTTTTCTCTGTTTTGGCTGATTTAGCCCATTTAGTGGGAAAAAAATGCATGAATATTTGACTGCACTGCTGACCATTGACCACAAGCAACACAGTGAACTTCACCTCTCTTTTTACTGTTGTCAGCTTTATTGCTCTTTCTCTGCTCTTTAATCTCAATTACACACTGATTCAATGATATCATTACAATCATATCACTCATACAATTATTGTTATGTAAAACACTGTTCCTCAGATAAATGAATATAATACATGTGTCTGTGTCCATGAATAAACTAAATAAATCCTGACACCATGGCTTCACACTGGGAAAACACAGGTGTAAATAATACAGTTAATTAGCTGTTTCAGTTTCAGGGTAATTGTTAATCTTACTACTTGCACCTGTGCTTCTCCTACTTGTGTCTACTAAATGTCTGCTGAGAAAAAGCACTACGTTGTGTTGAAGACGTCACACAAGTGAAATATGTGATCTTCAAACTACAACAGCGATTATCTCTGCAGCTTCTAGTTACAGTTATTAGCATTTTCTCTAATCTTTTTGTTTATGGTAGTTTTTGATTGATAGATATATATATATAATGTTTTATGACTGATTGCATCTAGAGAAAATTCAATTATGTTTTAGTGATCCCTGTGAGGAAGTTAACTTTCTGTGCTTAAGCATACTGTTATTCTCTGAATGTCCAGAAGGGGGCGGTGTGGTCTGAGCTGAGCCTTATCTAGCACCAGGCAGCCCAGGCCCAGGCTATGCGTTTTCTCATTGCCCCACCTCCAGGTTCTCTTCAAGAGCTTTGTCCCAGACCAGTTTTCATGTCCTCCAGAGTAAGTCCCACTCCCAACTGCAATCCTAGTTCAGGCTGTTTACTCACCGTTTCCTGGATCAAGGTTTGATTGACATAAAACACTGTACATTTCCTCTCGTGATCCTCCATTGCCAGTGTCTCCCTTCCCATCACTTCACAGGCAACAAGATGTTTCAAATACAAACACAAATACAAACATACAGCTTCACATTTAAATCAGTTAGTGAACTGACTGAAACTATTACCTCGTAAACCATAAGAGGTAAGGGACAGAACAAAAGTCCAATTTCCCCTGGACACAGCATTTTATGCTTTAGGCTATATCCAGTTGCTAGGTGACAAATGCGATCAATTAATCATTTTATCTATAAACAGTGAAATCTAATGGAAAATACCAACCAAAGCTTACCAGAGACCACAGCAATAAGACAGAATTCCTTATCTTATAAAAACCCAAAGATAATCAAAATACAGTGTTCTGAAAGCAAAACCTCAACATTTAATAAATTTGTACTGGTCAGTGTTTGTCATTTTTACTTGATAAATGACTTAAATAATTAATAAATTATCATAATTCTCCTTGATTAATTATTATCATTAATTATCATTTGATTGTCACCACAACATTCACATAAACACACAGAGACAGACACTTGCCCCACATATCCCACAGGGTTGGCAGGTCAGTAATTTGTGTAAATATCGACACAATATACAGTGTATGCAAACTTATGCAAATTTTCCTGTAGGCTGTGAACTGCTTATGAACTTTCCTGTCTTTCCACCTTTAGTGCAGATTTCCCGCCAATGAAAAACAGGGGGGAGAAATAGTGGGAGGTCTCCTCAAATTACATTCAACAGCGTATGTGCAAGTTATTTCAGTTTCACAAAGGAAATCTGTGGTTATGGAGTTATGGTGTGTGGAGGATGGACACTAGTAAAAGGACTCAACATAACTCTGTAAAAGCTCGCTGGACAAAACACTCTGATCAGATATTTCTACACACAGTCAGAACAGCACCATTAACATAATGATTCATGGTTAAAGACTGCAGAGGGAGAAGAAACAGATAGATTAGCTCAATAAACTGGCTTCTCGTGGGGCTTTTTGCTTTGTCCTGCTAATATTGTTGTATTAGGTGTGAGCAAAAGATAAGCTCACACACCCGTCAACAGTCAGTCCAGTATAAATAAAGGTGGATGTGCAGGCAGGAGTCATGACAGAGCCCAGGGGAGGAGGACGGAAGAGGCAGGCAGGACTGACCTGACCAGACAGATAGAAGGTCAGGAAACAACTGAAGCTGAAAACGGAAATCCACACTTTTAATTTGTTTTGGACATCTGATTTCCATGTCTTTATTCCAAAACACATGTTTTTGTTATACCTGCATGCACTGCTGCAGACAGCTCTGCTCATCACAGTCCTTAAACACAGAGTGTTTTCAGTTCCTGATGTTGTAACATATGGTGTGGAGTTTGTGTGTGAGAGAAAGAAAGAAAGAAAGAAAGAAAGAAAGAAAGAAGAGGGGGTGGGTGGAGGAGAGAACGTTATAACAGGCATAACCTCTCACCCTACAGCACATATACGTTACCATGACGAGATGTCGCCAGGGGCAATTAAAAGCAGAGAGGGGAGAGGGAAAGAAGCAAGAGACCCGCTGCCTGCAGCAGGAAGAGCCTCAGTTGTATTTTTATCTCTTCTGATTCGCCCAGACGGTGATGGATGTGGTTGAGGTCAGGGCTCTGTCATGTTCTTCAACAACTCTATGGACATGGCTTTGAGCAGGGGGGTATTGTCATGTTGGAACAGGAAAGGACCTTCCTCAAGAGTTTCATACAAAGTTTGAAGCACACTAATGTCTGAAATATCATTGTATGCTACTGCATTAAGATTTCCCTACAGCTGAAACTAAGGTGCCCATCCCAAACCATGACACCAGCCCCAGACTGAAGGTACATGACTCTGGCCATACAGACAGATAGCTAGATAGATGTGCCTTTATATTTCCCCACTGTTTCTGTTTCATAGCCAAACACAGACAAACAGTGGTCTGTCAGTTGCTGAATGACTCTATCCATGTGGAACTGAGGGTGGGCAGATCTCAATTAGAAGGAGGGGAAGTAGAGGGAAATATGGATGTGGAGGAAATGTGTTCTAAGCATTGATGATACTCTGTGTGGTATATGTGTGTGTGTGTAGGTATACAGTGGGGCTGCAGGGGGTGGGGTGGTTTGCCAAAATTGCAGTAACTCCAGCTCCTCTGCCTGCATCTGGGGCGTGTACTGCCGTTAGAAAAAAACTCTCAGTCCTGCAACTCCTGCAGCTCCAGAGAGGCGGTCTGGGTTTTCAGTCAGGGGACACTCATCATCTCTCAGCACAGAGCAGTTCTCTCTCTCTCTCTCTCTGTCTCTCTTTCTCTCTCTCTGTCCCTCCCTCAGACACCCCCACATCCACTCTCTCTTTCTCGCCCTGTCCGTCTGTCCTTCTCAAGCACAGCATCTATTTTCTGTCCTCCTCTAGACACACGACAATCATGTCCGCAAACGGCGCCGACGGGGACCTGCTGCAGATCCCTCTGGGGCTCATCAATAGCGAAGGGAAGTATCTGACGGCGGAGACCTTCGGCTTCAAAATCAACGCCTCGGCCAGCAGCCTGAAGAAGAAGCAGACCTGGACCCTGGAGCAGACGGGGGAGGACGGCAGCGCCGTGTTCCTCCTCTCCCACCTGGGCCGCTACCTCGCCACGGACAAAGACGGCAACGTTACCGCGGACAGCGAGACGCGCGGCCGGGACTGCCGCTTCGTTATCACCGCGCACGAGGACGGGCGGTGGTCGCTGCAGTCCGAACCTTACGGCCGGTTTCTCGGCGGCAGTGAGGACCGGATCACCTGCTTTGCGCAAACGGCCTCACCGGCGGAGAGATGGAGCGTGCACCTGGCCGTGCATCCGCAGGTCAACTTGTACAGCTTTGCGCGCAAACGCTTCGCCCACCTGAGCGCTCAGGGGGAGGTGTCGATAGACCGCGACGTCCCCTGGGGGGTCGACTCGCTAGTGACACTGGTCTACCGCGATCAGCGCTACCACCTCGAGACCTCCGACAACCGCTTCCTTCGCAACGATGGCAGCCTGTCCACCAAAACGGACAAGGACACCGGCTTTATGCTGGAGTTCCGCTCCGGTAAAGTGGCGTTCCGCGACTGCAACGGGCGCTACCTGGCACCCGTGGGCCCCACCGGCACAATGAAGTCTGGGAAGAGCACCCGGGTTGGGAAGGATGAACTGTTTGGCCTGGAGCGCAGCCACGCGCAGGTCGTGCTGACTGCAGGCAACGAGAGAAACGTCTCCACGAGGCAAGGTGAGGCTCTGCAACCACACAGAGCCAGAGAGAGAGAGAGAGAGAGAGGGAGAAAATCATATTTCACCATATTGATGAAGTCACTGCATAACTGGGCACACACTCCGAGCAGCTGTTGCATGATTTTGGTGTGTGTTTGCGTGTATGTGTGTTTAAGAGAGAGAGAGAGCAGAACAGAACACACTTCTTCATTTTCCTCACACCATGTGTTTTTCATTATCATGCTCTCCTCACTTTCTACTCCCCCCTCCCTCCCTCCTTTTGGCCAGTCTCTGCCTAGCTTAACATTTTTCTGCAGTAATTCTACCCCTGCATTGTGGCTGCCGGTTCAGGGTCAGCTCCAGCCTACAGTTATCCATCATTCTTTATCTCAGAATAGACTGAGAACAGACAGAAAACGAGGAGGGATTTGTTAAGGAGACAAAAGGGATAAAATGGAGGGGGGAGCAGAGAAAACAGGCTTCAGAGAGGGAGGTGTGACTCAGACAGTCCTGCTGAATGTGGATCTTTATGCCACATGCAACCTCTTTGTCTTGTCGCCACTCAGTCTCATTCCGTGCCACGCGGGACTGATCATTTAGAGTAGTTTATTCATGCAATCAATATACTAATGTATGCAGAACTTGTGTGTGTGTGCATTCCAGGAGAGATGGCCTGTGGGAGAAGGAAGATAATCTTTGTTTGAATGAGGGCAGTGCAGGGCAGTGACTTGTGACCTGGTCCTTCATTGAAGTTATGACCATGATGGTCAGACTGATGGGTAACATGCACATCAAAAGGGGCAAGGTGATGGTGGTGAACCTATGGAATTTCTCTTCCTTTCTAAAAGAACCACTTGTGCTTTAAATAGATCCAAATGGGGCAGTGGGTTCAGTGTTGCCACTGTACCAGGCATTTAGTAAGCCTGGAGCTCAATGGTAAAAAAAAATAGGTTTCGGTGTCAGTGCTTTATTAATAATCAAGATTTTTTTTCCCCTGAATTTTATGTTAAGGAAAGTCACAGCCATTTTAAAGCAGCATTATGTAACTATTTTGCCTTGAAATACCAGCTTCAAAAAGGCATGTTACACTGATTGTAATAGAGGGAGAATAGAGCCCCAGAGGTCTGTTGTTACTCTGTGTAACTTCAGTTCAGCAGGTGCGATCTCCACCACTGTAAAAGTGATGCGGCGTGTAACATTGGTGGAACATATTTACATGTTGGGTAACTCAGTAACCTGAGTTGTCACCCCTGCCATCCTTACCTGTGGCTAGTCACTCAGTCAGTTTAAAACTAGCTCCTAGCATCCACCTCTTAGCACACAACTTGCTGTGTGTTCAGATGTTTTCCATCAATCAGAACGCTGACTTGACAGTATGATTGCTGGATTGTGCTGAGATGATGATTTTGTGATTGTTGCCTGAGAAATTGATGTGCTTTGTTTTCTGTGCATGAGCTGTTAGCTTGTAGGGTTACACTGCATTACTTTTAAACACTTGGACTTGGAGCCCAAAAGAATTTAATGCACCAGCGTCCTGTAATTACCACTTGTTGCTGCCACTTAACAAAAGTTACATAGTTGTGATTTAAGTAATTGGAGAGGAGTCAAAACAAAGTCTCTAGTCAAGTCTCATGTCCTTAAAGGTGAGTCTTTATAAAGAAATTGCAGGTTCAGATGCAAGTCTAACAGGTCTCTGATTTGAATGTTTTTCTTTTAAAACTGTGTTAAAGCTGCAGTAATTTATACCATATATTTATATAACAAATGGCTAGCTTTAATATCAGACGTGTCACTCAAAGTGACAAACCCACAGAGTTCCTGTCAGCTTTACTACAGAGGGTTATAGTGTCTTTAAAGTCACTGTTTTGGCTTTGTGGCCCACAGCTTTGCCGTTTTAGTTCACTCTCGCTGCTCTCAGCAACTTCATTTCCAGCCTCAGCAGCAGCTGCTGTCAGCAAAGAGATGCTCTATAAACCCACTTTACATACAGACAAAGGCAGCAGGACAGTGAATTTTGGACTTTGATTCCAAATGAATGCTAGATATGGATGTGTCGGATGGGTAAATAGGAAACTATTTGCTAGCACATTTGCAATTTCACCTGTTTACCAACTTCAGATGGTAATATGTCAGTGTTGTGTTTACAGCATATTACTGCTTATTTGTGTTTTACAGCTTATATCAGTGTTGTGTTTATGGTTTATGTAATCCTGCTTACGTAACTGAGACCTAGTTGGTTATTGATCAGGCTTAATCATTTGTTTTTTAGTATATGGCTATGAAAATCTTTCCTGTGATTTGTTTTTTATGTGACACATTGTTACCAGGTAAGATTCAAGACTTATGTCAAGTCATCAGTGAGTCAAGTCTTAAGTCCTTATGTGTTTTTTGGGGAACTTACAGTACATTAGGTGTGTCTTGAGGGCCAAGTGGGAAGCCTTGGGATTCACCATAGAAGAAGCAGAAATGTTAATTTCTCTACAATGTCCTAATTAGACCAGAATGCAATGCAGACACATCCTCTTTCATACTTGGGTAGACTTGCTTCCTTGCTATAAAGCTAGTTGTAAAGCTACATGAAGGTCATTTTGTTGTCAGAGTGTACACAAGGTTCTGTGCAGACATCTCTGTACCCTCCAATTTGCTGGGTCTACACTACAAGGGCACCAACTGCTCATGCGCTCCTCCAAGCTTGTAAAAAGTTGGTCCAAGGTGTCCACAGCTGTCTGTGTGCGCATCCTCCAGAGGGTATAAGTGAGGTCACACCCAACAGCTAGGCGAAGCTAAGAGTTCAGATGTCCTGTCCCTTTAAGAGTCTGTCTGGGGGAGGCCATGAATTAGAGGGTTGGAGAGTTTCAGACAAGGAGGAAAACCTCCAGAGACAAATGAAAGCTGACAGCAGACTGCCCCACTTTTCTAGGCATGGACCTGTCAGCCAATCAGGACGAGGAAGGGGACCAGGAAGTCTTCCAGTTGGAGATGAGCCGTGAGGACAGGAAGTGCGCCTTCAGAACCGCTGCTGGAAAATACTGGACCCTGACAGCAACTGGAGGACTGCAGTGCACCGCCTCCACCAAGTAAATACACACTATAGGGCACACTTTAGTTCACATGTAACCACCCCTCACAATCTGTCAAATTGAGTTTGTTAATGTGTTCACATCACAGATCAGCCAACAGCTTCTTTGAACTGGAGTGGCGTGATGGTCGCGTGTGTGTGCGTGCAGCTAACGGCAAGTATGTGGTCGCCAAGAAGAACGGGCAGCTGGCTGCTACTGTCGACAGCGCAGGTCAGTGATGTTTCTGAACCGATGAGAAGTCATGAGAAGAGAGCAGGGATGGAAACTGACAAGTGCTCTCAATGATGTAACCACATAGTTTTCATGTACTTTTTTGAAGTGCACTGTAACATTTTAAATTTTACCTTAAGTTGCTGCAAAATCAGGATTCTGTTTTTAATTCAAGTGTCAGCACTTGTTTTAGAATATCTCAGTACTCTCTCCTCTCACAGACCAGGGACCCTGTTTCCCAGAAGCACCTTTAAGTTTAGGTGATCTTAGTACCCCTGTATGTCTATGGGCTACAACAAGGCCCAGATCAGTTTGACACGACTCTAATCAGTCTGTCTCTCCAGGGGAGGCCGAACAGTTCCTGATGAAGCTGATCAACCGTCCAATCATTGTCCTTCGTGGGGAGCATGGTTTCATTGGGGCTCGTAAAGCCGGGATGGCGACCCTGGACTCCAACCGAGCATCTTACGATGTTTTCCAGCTGGAGTTCCACAACGGAGCTTACTCCATTAAAGGTCAGCACTGATTTTAAAATACCAGTTTTAGTATTCTGTCAACATATATTATAATTGCATGATACTGCAGGTTAAAACCCATTTTGACTCTCTGGTGCGAAGCTCAGATATCTGAGACTTGAAATTACATCAGATGACATTGTCCTGTGAACACACGTCCTGTAGGTTTGATTTTTGATTTTATGACAGCACAGCTTGTGAATGTTTGTTGTGGGCCTTTAAAATAATGCTCACCACAGCCCTGCTTAACTCCACTCTGCTTCTGAGTGTTTTATGGATCAGTCATTTCAAAAACAGCTGAAACATTTAAATGAAAATTATGTTTGAATATGCTGTCATGTCACGCTTAACATACATCACCTGGCACTATAGGCACTATAGGTGTGTGAGTCAGGCTTCATTAAGTGTGTGTTGTTTGTCCAGACTCCCAGGGGAAGTACTGGTGCGTTGGAGACGACACTGCGGTGGTGTGCAGCAGCTCCACACCTGTCCAGTTCCTGCTCGAGTTCTGCGACCTAAATAAGATGGCTATCTGTGCTCTGGGGGGGAAGTACCTTAAAGGAGACCACGCTGGGGGGCTAAAGGCCAGCGTCGACTCCCTGGACAGCGCCACCCGCTGGGAGTACTGAGAGAGCATAGCCGGACTTCACCACTATCTGACACCAAGCTTCAAACTGTTGGTAGATACTGTAGGTAGCTGTTTGTTTGTTTTGCATATGTGTGCCTGCCTGTGTGTGTGCGTAATTGTGAATTTCTCTGGATGGATGTGTGGTTGAAATTGAAGCTGATAAACTAGAAGTCAAGGCACCAAAGTACTACAGGTGTTTTATTTTTTATTAATTTTTTCCTTTCTTAATCATAATCTCTTCTTACTGGGCTTTTTACTGGAGGTTTGAATTTAAAATAACTTGCTTCTGACGTGTTTGATGAATGAATCATAGTGTGGTTGCACATTAACTGTTTCAATTCCAGTCAAATTTACACAAGCTATACCTGATAAATGTCAGGATGATTACTGTTATTAGTCGTGCCTATCTGTGGTAACTACTGGTGTAACGAACATGTAGAACGCTATAACTCATAACTCACAGTATCTAACCTTCTCCTCTTAAATGTCCTGCTGGCTCTATTGCACTGCTTTCATCTCCTGTTCTCTTTTAAACTATAAAGCATAACGTACATCAGATAAAGGGATGTAACTGATTAACATGTTTCTGCTGTAAATACTGCTTTCTTTATCACCGAATGGTTCAAAAACATAGTGACCATAGGAAATTTAAGTGCGAAAGTGTGTTGAGGCTGCACTCTCCAGTTTCCTCCATCAGGTGAAATCTGTATATAGACAGCTACATCTTCAGAAAGTAGTCAATGGTCAAAGGTTTTCCTTCAAGACTAGATCCTTTCAGTTCTCTCTGGTTCCTCACATGAGTCTAAGGTTTTCAGTTATATGTCAGGAGGAAATAAATGAAAGGAAATTATGAGTTAAAGGAGCTTTGAAACACACTCATTGACTGAAGGAGCCATCTTAGTTAGAGTGACCATTTCTGGAAATGAAAGGGAGGCAGTGGATGAGGCCTAGCTACTGCACATTACACACCCAAATGCACATAAATACATACAATTATGCAGTCATAGATACAGTAATTGCAACTGTGAAAAGTCAGTGATTTAAAATCTGCACAATAATGTAGTGTCCATTTTACAGAAGTTAAAAGCACATGTCTGTTGTGATGAATTGTCTGCCTTAGATTGGGTGCTGCTGCTGGTGTGTAAACACAATGATAGAGTCAGTCATCTCTCTGGCTATTGTTGTGGCTGTGCCTTCCATAGAGCATTTCAGTCTTTTTCATGTTCTTACATTTGAACTGAACTGAGTAAAAAAAAAACCCAATAAAGTTTTCCCTCTTAACAGTGGACCTCCTTTTTTTATTTCAGCTAACAGACTCTCTCACCTCTGTGTAGATAGCTGTAATTTTGTCCAGGTTTTGATACATGAACACTAACACACCCCTTTGCCGTCCACAGTTTTCACCACTACCAAAGACGTAGTTTCTAAGAAAACTGTTGACATTTTTCTGTGGATTATCCAAAGGAATCAAAGCCGTGGGCAGCACAAACAAAATTCCATTTACCTCTATGTGCTGGGGTGGTGGCAAAAATCAGAGAGACTAATGAATTCAATACTATAATATCTCAATGATTAAAAGACAGATTTGTACTGACATTCATGGTCCTCAAAGGACAAGCAAACTCACTTTGCTGTTGTAACTTTGGTGATCCCTTAAAGGATAATGCAGGTATTTTTTAACCTGGGCCTTATTTACGCATATTTTTGAGTGTAAATTATTGATGGGGACGTAAATTGTTGAAATTGGTGCAGTGCTGAGCAAGAACCTGGCCAGCACAAACAGCTGCTGCAATGTGTTCCAACAGGGCATTTGTCCACACCAAAGTACATCCACTACAGTGCTTGTTTTTGCCACTGACAGGCTCAGATCGTTATTATAAGTGTCTGACTGACTGTGTCTGATTCCTACAGAGACAGACCTTTTTATTAAAGAGAAAGATCCCTCTAGAAACATTGCTATTTATCGCTACCAGGCACTCACTTTGTTTGTTTGGGTTTTTTTTGTGTGAATGGAGTCTAGTAGTGATATATAGCAATGTTTCTTGCTCACTACTGAACCGATTCCAAAGATCCCAAATTATATCCAAAAATATGGAAAAATAAGGCCAAGGTTAAAAAATAGCAGCATTATCCTTTAACTTTTAATCTAGCACCATCATCAGGATAAAATTTTGATGTTTCTGATATTCTGGTTTATGGCCTCAGCTCAACTCAGCTGTGATAAATAAAAGGTTATAACTGCTTAAAGGCTAAAACTTAACAAATATGAAACTATATTTTCCTTATTGCCTGTAATCCCATGAAAACACAATCAACAATTAATTGATCCTTTTTATGTGTATTGTCTGTGTAGCCAAAGCCAGATATAAAGTAGCTTATTCCTTGGTGCCCTAAAACTCCATCGTCCAAAAACTGTTAAAATAGCACAAAAAGGATCCATGTGGTTGTTCTGGGTGTCACTTTCCTTCCCTTACAACTTGAATAGGTAAAGGGCAGAGCCATGTCACCGGCTTCAGTTTAGTAACTTGTCGCCATTATTCAAATGTGGCAACCATCTTGTTCCGATAAGAAAAAAAGATCCATTGTCATGATTTTTGCTAATGCTGTTGTGTGTGGGAGAAGGAAGAAAGTGCCTGAATCATGTTCCCTTGAGATCTCACTGAGCCAAAACTGTGCAAGAGAAAAGGAAGGCGAGGGAAGAGGGATGTAACCTACTCTACTTTCTGTGTCCTTGTGCAGAGGAAACTCAACTCTCCTCCTCTTTAGAAAATCATTCAGTCACTCTAATGTCTGCTAAACTTTACATGTGTGTTCTGATTCAGACACAGACAGGAATGGGCCAACAAACACTCCTCATCCTCCACTACAGGATCTCTGCATGTTGCCATGGTAACTAGTATTGGCAGGGACAGGCTTGAGGAGGATGAATGTTCGGAGATGTAACAGACACACAGAGATCAATGATCTCAATAAATCTTGTAATACTTAAAGTCAAACAATCATGAAGCTAAAGATACAGTTTCTCTGACACTTTACACGCTAAGTGAGTGAAATAAAGCTTAGTTAATAAAAAACCTCAAGATAACACAGACATGTGATAGTCCCTAAACGAATTGGAGCTCCTACTGTGCTCACACTAATACAATAATACTACCATTCCCACGTCTTCTCAGTCAGTCTGTGTTTGTGTGCTGTGTGTGCAAAATCGCCTGTAAGAGAAAACACATGGCAGGCTCCTTCCAAAGCTGCCTGCCAGATAAAAGCTAATATGGCACTTGAGTAGAAGGAGAGAATATTAATAAGCTGGGGGGAGATGAAGCTGGGAAGGAGTGAGGTGGATGCTGAAAAGAGAAAACATGCAGCAAAAGGTTTTTGCTGACCATGATAAATAGGACCGATTTTTCTCTGCATTTATGCATGGGACAGGAAAAAAACCCGAGTCAGTCAGGGTTATGAGTCTGTGACAGAGCACATTCAAACTCTGCTTGCAGGAAAATATTGCTGATGTTCAGTGAAAACCAGGTAAGAATCAATCAACTGGGTGGTTCTGAATTTTCACATTAACTGCTCCTACATGAGTTATGAAAAGTCTCCGTCTTCTCCGGCTAAATAAACCATTTAACCAGATTAAGAGTGTAAAGCCACACTAGCAGCTCTGTGAGGCTGTGCTTAGACACAGCGGTTCTTTGAGCTAAAGGCTAATACCAGTATGCTAACATGCTGATGACGGATGACGATTTTGTCTTCCAGAAACATTCAAATGAAGTTCAAGCCAGTCTACAGTAGATCAAGGAGAAGCCTTTGAGAAGGCCTCAACACCCAGGTCTATGTTCCACAGGACAGAAGTGCCACTGCAATATTTTGACCTGTACCAAAGTGCCACCCCTAGAGCTATAGTGCTAGCATGAAACCCATAAATGAATATGAAATCCTTCATGCATTTTCACTGCTAATAAATATCACATGTCATGGCCTGTATGCACAAAAGTTTTGTTAATGGGCCTTTTTCACAGGAGACATTGTAATTATTGTGCACAGACATGATTAATAACATTCAAAATGTCCTCTGTGTAGTTTAATTCACTTCAGTTTCAGGATTGTATCTTGTGTGAAGTATAGCACTACTTCTACATTTCTAACACCAGTAATTTTCCAGTGTATGCATGAACTACTTAACTGACTTAACCTTATTGCCATGGAATGTTTTTAATGTGTCTACTGCTGCCACCTAGTGTAGATATTGTGAAGATGCTTTGGATAGCATTATGCTATGCAATAAAACTATGTGGACATCTCTGTTTTTACAGTGGGCTAGTCCCAGTTAGAGCATATAATGATATTTTGATGTGCCTCCAACTTCACAGAACTTACAACTTTGTTTAGAGACAAACATGGTCCATGGTCCTCTATTCCATCCAACATATTCCCCATGAACTGCAGAGCCAACTGCGAGTCAGGCCTTTATAACCCAACATCTGTGATGGATACATTAATGCTCTGAATCAGAGCAGTTCCCTGCAGCCAGGTTCCAACACCTTGTTGAAAGCCTTCTCAGAGGTTTGTGGGGGCTGTTATAGCAGGATTAATGTCCATATAGTTTTGGAATGATGAGTTATTCAACACGTGTGTGATGCTTTTTGCCATGTGGTGCACACTTTACTACTAAGTGATTGCTTTGCAAAAATGTTGCAACGGTTGCCAGATTACAGGCCTACATAAAAATGGCATTAATAGTGAACAGGCTCGGATATTAAAGGATGTAGGACAGGTGCATCCAGTGAAAGGTGCTGTTGCAAACAGGGGCTCGGGTGTGGTAAGTTTGTTCTTTTTTTATTTAATTTGCTCCTGTCTTATTTGCTCCCTTATATTAAAAAGGAAATACTGACCTTCTTGAAGGGTAGAGATAAGAGACAGAACAAACTAATGCACAAACCCAAATGCACGCACACACTGACAAATTATCACAGTATCTGTTTACCTACTGATAGCTATGTCCAGCCAGACAGTGTGAGTCAGCAAGAGACAGAGAGGGAGAGTTTTGTTCTGTATCTTGTGACAATAATGACACGCTTCAGGAGAAAATCAGGAGATTGGCCTCATACAAACCTGACTGGTGCTTTGAAATCCCACTCTTGCCACCCATCTGTTGTGCTGTCAGCCTGTTTGACTTTACCACACAACTAAGTGCTTCTCCAGAAATGTGTGTAGGTGTGGTCCACTCAGCCAGTATCATTAAGCTGCTGAAATTATCTAAAAGGTGAAATCTACTCATGAATGATCAAAAATGTCAGACCAAAACCAAAAGTGCCCCACACTCCAGCATAATTCCAGTGTTTTTAATAGCAGGAAGCAGTGCAGCACATGTTTGTATAGCCTATACAGTATGTGTTGTTTGTGTCAGATAGTGGATCTTTGTGGGAGGATTAAAGAGAAACCTTCCATGAGTCATACCTGGTGTAAATACGGCTGCACGTGTCTGTATCTTGGTTGTGTGCATGAATTATGCTTTATGACAGCCAGTCTCCTGCCTTCGAGTTCCTCAGAACACAATAACAAAACCATGTGAGGATAATGGACCAAGAGCAAAACCAACAGAGGAAATGAACCAAGAAATGCTAAACAAAGGATTGGTCACCATGTATAGTGTAGCCCTACACAGCATTTAAGATCCGCTTACTTATGATGGGGACACATGTTGAAGCATGATATGTACCATGGTTGAAAATGACTTACGTACATACAACAGGCCACAAATAACTGTGATGGTGATGGACTTTAACTAATGTTTTCTCAAGTATAATTTTGATTGATTTGACATTGTCAGAGGATGATATAGAAAATAATAGCCTTGGACAACACTTTTTATTGTTAAACTTGTCTGTTTATGAATCTTAACAGGGCGTAATTTATACTCTTCAGCAATATGTCACTGTTCATTTTGAATAAATGTAATGCTGCCTTGTTTGTCAGATCTCTTATGGAAAAGATACTGTTAAAGAAATAATTCAATAATATCTAAGCATACAGACTATATCACTGACTGTGGCTACTGTAGAACTATTACTTAGTTTAAGCTTTAATTTTGCTGATAATACTTTTTCTTTTAATAGAATAATATCTGAATAGCCTAATGTATAAATGGCTCATCACATGTCAACATGATTTCCAAGTTTCTTAGAAAGGAGAGGGGTCGTGACTCCCTGTTATATGACTATATGACTGTTAACATATCAGTAAAAAGACATGAACCTCATTCGTGTTTCCATGCTGCCAAATGTCAGTGAGCTACAGTTTTCTCAACCTGACCTACTGTACATTGAATCGTGCTTCACCTCACGAAGAGAGGAACAAAGAGAGGGATCTTATTGGCGGAGAGCAGCGGTGTCCTGACTATAAATACCCACACATGCTCGTGTAGGAGAGAGCCTGCGGAGGGCACAAGGTGTAGGCAGCCGCCAGTGGTCGCTTACTGTCGGTACACACAGCTGTTCGCTCCGGGCACGCAGATCAGCATCAGCATGTCTTCGTCCGGTCGTCCCAACACAGTCCGGCTGGTGTTCCTGGGAGCGGCGGGGGTCGGGAAGAGCGCGCTCATCCACCGTTACCTCCACGACCGCTTTGAGCACAAGTACACGCGCACAGTGGAGGAGCTTCACGTGCTGGAGTACGACACCGCGGGGTCCGGGAAGATGCGTCTGGAGATCTTGGACACGAGCGGCAGCTACCCCTTCCCGGCCATGCGCGAGCTCTGCATTCGACACAGTGACTCCTTCGCCCTGGTGTACGCGGTGGACGACCCGGGGTCCTTCCAGGAGGTGCGGCGGCTCCGCGACGAGATTCTGGAGATCAGGGGCGGTAAGAGCGCGCCCATCACCGTGGTCGGCAGCAAAGCAGATCTCACCGAGGCCGAGGGTCGCGTGCTGTCAGCGAGTGATGCCATGGCCACAGTGGAGGGCGAGTGGGACGCCAACTTCGTTGAAGCGTCTGCGCGCACGGGTGCGAACACGGTGGGAGTTTTCCGCGCGCTGCTGCAACAGGTGGACCTGCCGCACCGGCTGAGCCCTGCGGTGTGCAGGCGCAGAGACACGGTGCCCAGACCCGCAGTCAAGAAGAGGCCACCGCTGAAGAAGAACAACAGCTGTATCCTGTCATAGGAACATGTTGTCTGTTTGATGCTGGACTCTGCAGCTGGACTGCAGGTGTTGCTGGTCATCACAGTGCTCCACCTGGTTTGTGCTGAGGTGGAAATGTCCCCTATGACCTGGGCTTTATATTGAACTTTATTGTCTTGAGTCGCGACAGAGTCATGAGTTTAATGGGAGCCTTGATCGACTTACATGTGATGCACTTTATATGTGTTTTGTGTACAGTTTTTATGTCAATAAAATAACTTTTGTGATTTTTTTGTCTGCTTTTTCATACATTTTCATTCACTACAATTCACTGTTAATAACCGCACTTCAACAGAGTGTACTTACTCAAATGAAAATGCATAAACATTATAATGATAATGCATCATAAGGAGCCCAAAAGTTTTGAATTCACAATATTACATAAGAAAAACATAAACATACATACATAAACACAAAATATACATTAAGAACTTGTTCTTCAAAGTAGCCAGGAATACCTGTCAAATAAATATAATTGGGAAACTACAATAACTGCCTCTGAAATGTAGAGTAATAGAAATACCTTCCTTAAAGTCAGCAGCCTGATGATTTTTGTCCCTTTTTCAAATAAATAAACTGTTATCTCAACTTCACTCCTGCTCAGTTGGCCCAAAGAACAGCATAGTTTCCCTGATTCCAGTCTTGTATTTGGTTTGAAAGTTCTTGCGACCTGAGTTAATCTCACTCTCACTTCTTGTCCCTGGCTGCTCATATAGTTGTAGGATTGTTGTATTAGAATTTGCATTTTTAACTTGTCACTGTGGGTCAGTGAATAAATGCAGACAGCCTATGAGCTTATTGCGTCATGAAGCTCCCATTGTTAGTGCCAGGATGCAAGGAGGGAATATTCAGATCAGTCAGTGCTTCACAAAAATAGCTCCTCTCTGCATAAAGCCACATTGTGCCATTTTAGATGGTAAACACACGCGTGCGCGCGCGCGCACACACACCACACACACACACACACACACACTAACAAGTGGAATAATGAGGATAAACAAACCGACCAATCTCGCAGTCTTTTTATTCATCCACCCTCTACTCATCCACTTATTCTCCTCTTATCTTCCTCTCAACCCCATGTCATTGCTATAATCTGCTACTGAAAACAGATGTGACACTCTTGTGGGCTCAAAAACATCATCAAGGAAGAGGAAAAGACTGAAAAGAAGTTGCATCTGACAATTATTTTTTTTAACAACTGGTTGATTGCTCACTGCATGAAAAGTCAGAAAATAGTGGAAAAGGCCAATCATTATGCCCTGATATGAAGCCCAGGTAAACATATTCAGATTATTTAATTTTGTCTGCAGTCAGGAACCCCCAAAATATTAAATTTACTATCATGCAAAAACAGAAAACTACAAAATCACATTTGAGAAGCTTGCACTACTGCAATTTTAACATTTTTGCTTAAAAAAAACAACTAAATGATTAAACAAATATTAACCCTTTAGAGTAGAAGAGTTTCTCTTCTACTCTCTCTGAAGTTTTTTTTAAATTATTATTATAGCTGTGACCTTTTATTAAAATTATTTTTATTGTTTTGAGTGCATTATTTGGGGGCTTGTGCACAAAAATTAAGGTATCTGGTAAAATTGTTGCCATTTATTTGCTGTTCCTCAACTAATAGACTAATCGTTCCAGCTCAGTTTCTGTCCACCACTGATAAAGCGTGAGTTAGACTTCAGGAAGAGGAACAGACTTTCACCTTTGACCTTTTGTAATTTAAAATTTTACGGGACTGAAATGGTAATTGCGGATATTTTACTCGTGGTTACACTGAGGATTTTACACGGTGCTGTTGCGACATTTACTAGAGTAAAGAATTTAAAAACCTTTCCCCCCTCAAACATTAAATGACCCCTAAATCCACAACAACAACAACTTGTGCTAAACAACTGTTTGATTAAAGCCCAGTAGGACTGCATTTCCCGTCAGCACTGTGTTTTAGGAACACACGCAACAACCAGCGACAGACGTTCAGCCAATCACACCGAAGAATGTGACTATCTCGGTCTGTGATTGGCTATTTTTGCACCGATCTTCCCACGATGCTTTGCTGCAGCGCTTCGGAATTCAAATCGAGCGGACCAATCAGAGAGCGCCGTAACGACCGAGGCAGCATTTTAAACTTGTACCAGAGACTGTTGTCAAAAGGCAGGACGGAGAAACGCTGCAGCCACTGAGGGACGAGTCGGGCGATTAATTTCACGTTTACCTCCGTTTTTTTTTAATCTTGAGATTCACATGCACTACATTTTTTTTAATCGTTGAATTAAATGCTTGAATAGCGTTCGCGTTCAAAGGTGTTAACGTTAGTTTTGATTTGAATTCAGAAGTATATGGGAGCAAGCTAGCTTCCAGGACTAAACTAACATCGGTTGAGCTGTTATCGATACTTCGAAGATTTTTAAACGTTTCTTTTAAAAACGCCGAAGAGCACTTTAGTCAAAAATGAGCGCAGGTGTTCCGAAGCCGGCGAATCCGTCGGCATATGTCGACCCGAAATCGGCTCCTCTCAAGGAAATCCCAGATGTTCTGGTGGATCCACGCACCATGCAGAAGATACACGAGGGGAAGATTCCTCGGAAAAGGTGGTTTCGCCAAATGCTATGAAATCACAGACGTGGAGACGAAGCAGGTTTTCGCCGGAAAAATTGTGCCCAAGTCCCTCATCCTGAAGCAGCACCAGAGGGAGAAAATGACCTCGGAAATCTCCATTCACCAGAGCCTCAACCATGCGAACATTGTGGGCTTCCATGGGTTTTTCGAGGACGACGACTTTGTCTTTGTTGTCCTGGAAATCTGCAGGAGAAGGGTGAGTGTTTATGGAAAATACGAGCTCTCTCTCCAGTGAACACACTTTTCAGGGCCAACGGTTATCATGGCGGTGTCTTCCGTTGTCCCACTAGGCCTAGTGGAGGGAGCTTAAGTTGTAGGAAAAGCCAAGGGAATTTTAAACAGGTTGGCATGTTTAAGTCAATCATTATGGCCAAAAATTATTCATGTTGTCTACTTTTTCCCTCTTTTGTGCTCACCTGCTCACCTACCAAATGTCTGCTTTGGATTCATTGTCCAGTCTATTAACATTTTGGTTTTATATCAAACTATTTCACAATACATCCATCTCAAAGCTGCATTATTACCACAGAGGCCTTTTCTAGAAAAAAGTGAGAGTTACAGACTTGGTCTTATGCATTTCATTATAGCTTTCATTGCTTCCATGATATGCCTATTAATCCAATCATTTCCTTTTCTTTTTCAGTCCCTGCTGGAGCTGCACAAGCGTCGTAAGGCTGTGACTGAGCCAGAAGCTCGCTATTACATGACGCAGCT
Source organism: Lates calcarifer (assembly GCF_001640805.2). Classification (NCBI taxonomy): domain Eukaryota; kingdom Metazoa; phylum Chordata; class Actinopteri; family Centropomidae; genus Lates; species Lates calcarifer. Next base: position 5,629,058 of record NC_066837.1, read on the forward strand.
GCTCAAGGGCGTCCAGTACCTGCACAACAACAGAATCATCCACAGAGACCTGAAGCTGGGCAACATCTTCCTCAATGATGACATGGAGGTCAAGATAGGTAATTTCTGCTGATTGTGAATGATGTATCTTAACTCCAATTCTCCTATTTGATTAGATGGTATAGTGGTGTGATGGTAGCAATAAATACCAGTAACATTTATCGGCACTCACAAACTAACCTGTCAGTCCAGTAACAAAGGATGGGACACACCCCAGCCCTCACATTGGAAATTTGTCATACTTCCTGCATGAGTTGTTTCCATTGACTGGTGGAGAAATTTCTTATTAGGGCCAACACACAAGAAAATTTAAAGTGTCCTGAAATTTTGCACACAGGCTGCTGCTTTACAAGAGTTTGTCTTCCTTTTTTCTCCAGGGGACTTTGGCTTGGCTACTAAGATTGAGTTTGATGGTGAGAGGAAGAAGACCTTGTGTGGAACGCCCAACTACATCGCACCAGAGGTGCTTTGTAAAAAAGGCCACAGCTATGAAGTGGATATCTGGTCACTTGGATGTATATTGTAAGTGTGAAAACACAAACATACCTGGAAACAGCACTGTTCCACATGATTCAGCTCAACTTCCTCCCTTCCTTTATTCTCTCAGGTACACTTTGCTGGTGGGTAAACCCCCATTTGAGACCTCCTGTCTGAAGGAGACCTACAACCGCATCAAGAAAAACAACTACACCATTCCCTGGGTAAGCTGTCCTAATAATGTAAACAATTATTTCCCTCAATTCCTTATTTCTCACATATTTTATTTGCCCCTCGCTAATCTCATAAACCTGAATTCACATCTCTCTCTGCAGCACGTCAACCCACTCGCCTCTGCTCTCATCAAGCGTATGCTGCATGCTGATCCCACCCAGAGGCCCACTGTTGCTGAGCTGCAAGCTGATGAGTTCTTCACGTCCGGCTACATCCCCTTACGTCTGCCCACTACCTGCCTCACTGTGCCCCCACGGTTCTCCATTGCCCCCTCCACAGCTGTGGAGCTCAACCAGAGACGCCCCCTGACTGCTATTAACAACAAGGGTAATGGTCCCAGCAGTACATGACTATCTGCCTTCAGTCGGCAGATTAAAACATGTTGAAATATTTGGTTGCACAGGGTAAAGGGTATTAGATATCCTCACCAGTGGTTTAATGTATCACTATACTAATTTAGGGTTCTTGGTGTTAATGACTTGGTTTGTTTCTTTCCAGCAGGAATAGAGAAGGTGGAAACTAAGGATGAGCCTGTGCAAAGGTGAGAGATGTTGGTAAAGTGGTTTCAGATGCACGTGCTCACTTCAAAAGTGGTTTCTCTCCTCTTTTCCCTGTTTGATTTGTTGGGCCATTATTCACTCTAGGAAGTTTTGCATCATATGAATATATGAATAAATAAATGAAAATATAAATTACTGACTCTGACATCACTCTAATAATTAAGGGAGCTGTTTTACTCCTGGATTCTCTTTCAAGAATCAGATTTTTTGTTTTGTCTGTTTTTTTTTTTTGTTTGTTTTTTTTTTGTGACCAGTTATTTTAGATTAACATGTTACAGCTCTAATTATGGAGAGCTTATGTGGCTAATGAATGTTTTTGTCTGTGTGTGTGTAGAGAGGCTGAGCCATCAGAATGCCACCTGAAGGACATGCTGCAGCAGCTCAACAGCATCATTGCTTCCAAGCCCTCTGAGAAGGCCATCATACGCCAAGGTAAGACTGTTTGTGTAAACGGGTAAATCCTTTCAGTTTCACATTTTTTTGCCCATGTCAACACTGCATACAAAGCTTTTGTTCTGTTTGTGTGTTTACAGAGGAGGCAGAGGATCCTGCATGTATCCCCATCTTCTGGATCAGCAAATGGGTAGACTACTCTGACAAATATGGATTAGGTAAGAACTAGACTGAATCCACCTACATCTGCTCATAATTCTCTAAGCCTTTTTATGAATCTTACTGAACAAGAATCTTTTATGTAATGTTGGTTCTTATTGACATCAGTGAACACACATTATTTTATTGTACAGTTTAAGAAAATGAAGGTAACAAAGAAAGTTTGGCTTTAATGTGAAAAAGGTAGCTGATCTACCATGAACAACTTTGACTTTGCATAGAAAACATATTTTGTCCTTGACTCAGGAGTTTGTAGTTGCAACAGTTTCTTTGCAAATTCATATTTTTTTTTCTTCACATCTCTTGAGAGACTGAGTAGTTTCAGACATTCTCCTTGAGCTGACCTTCTTTTACATTAGCCTCAGTCAGTGGATCTTGGCAATGAAATACACAGTGCTGTTGTGCATTTCATGTTTTAATAATAATCTGACTTGTGTGTTTCAGGCTACCAGCTCTGTGACAACAGTGTGGGCGTGCTGTTCAATGATTTCACACGTCTGATCATGTACGCTGATGGAGACAGTCTGCAGTACATCGACAAGACGGCGGCTGAATCCTACCTCAGCGTGCGCTCTTACCCCACTGCCCTCAACAAGAAGGTCAGGACTTTACACTTCCTCCTTACGTTTTTTTATTTTAATTTCTCAGGGTTATTTAGTGTGTCTTTGACATGAGGGGGGTGATGCTGTAAATCACTTAATGCCTTTACACAGTCCTCATTATTGTCCTGATTCTCATGTGTGTTCTCTCGTACCTTGTAGATTACTCTGCTGAAATACTTCCGCAACTACATGAGTGAGCATCTGTTGAAGGCCGGTGCGAACATGGCACGGCGGGAAGGAGATGAGCTGGCGAGGCTGCCTTATCTCTCCCTCTGGTTCAGAACAAAGAGCGCCATCGTCCTGCACCTCACCAACGGCACAGTTCAGATCAACTTCTTCCAGGTGAGACACGCACTACATCTCCTCCCATCAGTCTCTCTTAGTTTTCTCATATTAGCTGTTCCAATCCAGTTTTCATCCTTTCACCGAATGCACAAATCCTGAACCTACATGTTCATTGCCCCCTGCCAGGACCACACCAAGCTGATCCTGTGTCCGCTGATGGCTGCAGTGACCTACATCGATGAGAAGCGGGACTTCCGCACCTACAAGCTTTCTCTGCTGGAGGAGTTTGGCTGCAGCAAAGAGCTGGCCAGCCGCATTCGCTACGCCAAGCTCATGGTGGAGAAACTGCTGGACAGCAAACCCTCCACCACTGCACAGTAGACCCCCCTCCCAAAGTCCTCAATCACCATCTGTCTTGAATCACCAGCCCCCCTCCCCCTGTCTGCCACTCTCTCTGAGGACAAGACAGATCATTAAATTCTCCTGTATTTTATTGAAGGGTCACAATGTAATGATTTTTATGTCACCTGAGGCTTTGACATGCACCATGAAAATGTATCTGTGTTGTACATGAAAGTGGAATTTCAGTCTCTCAGCCAGTGATTTTTTTTAAAATCCTTTTTTTCCTGTTGTTAATAGAAACTCACTCCAGCTCTTGTCTTCTTAACTTCCTTGTTTTCTTAACGTTCGAATGAGTCTATGAGGAAAAGATGACTGTTCAGAATGATGAGTGTTCAGAGCATTCAGATTCATGCATTCCTCCCATGATTCCTTCTGCTTATGGTTTGCATTTGTTCATGTATCTGTCTACACTTGAAAACCTATAGCTGAGCAGACAAGTGTGTGTGTGTGGTGGGGGATTGAGACTCAGACAGGCTGTGTGGATGGAAAAATCTTCTCTGGTCTGCTTCTCTAGTTTGTCTGTTTTTATCTGTGTTGTATGTAGAGAAATGGACCATGTTAATATGTCTTCATCATGTACATTCTTCCTGTAGTTTTACTCTTTTTATAAGTCTATTTTAGATGTCTTGTCTTTCAACAAGATGTACAAACTTGTACATACTGCTGAATATGCATACGTGTTGTAAAGATGGTTTAATTTTTACTCAAGTTTAAATAAAGATTCTCTTGAACAAGACAAATTACTGTGGTTTCATTTGTCAGTCACATTTACTGCTCAGAGATTTGTTTACTGACTTTTGTCTGCACACAAAAACAATGCCAACATTTGAGACTGGAAGTGCTTTGAGCAGGGGAACAGTGCTCGACCTTTAAGTCCTTTACCTGTTTGAACAGTTTAAGTTCTACAATTGGTCAAACTTGTGAAGGCTACAGAGAAGATCCTCAGTGGATGATGTGGTTAGACTGTTTTGACAAGACCCCCATTTATTCTTATGTGTCAAGTTGAATATTCTTACTCTTACCCTCGCCAATAATAATCCGCACAGTGTTTAAAGCTATTTGTTCCTCAAATGGTAATTTTGGACAACAACTTTGAGAGGCAGTGTTTTCCTCCATAAAAGAGGAAAAATAATGAAGTCAAGTTCTGGCAAACTTCTACACATCTTGGTTTTTAACTTTTGAGAATATATAATCGTCTTTTTCTGCAAAACCTTTAGATGAACAATCACACTACAGTGCCACTGAAAATATCTTATAAAAGCTGTCCTTAATAATGATACTAAGTGTAACTTAGTTTAGCCAAAGCTCTGAATCCAGAATATATCAGAATCTTTTCATGCCCCCTGGTGGACACAAACGGCCATTACTGCTTAAATTACAGTATTTCACAACTATAAATGAAGCTTTTTCCACATTTCTCTATTTTCAGTTAAGGCAGGTTTTTTTTTACTAACACACAGCTCAGCAGAACAGTTAACTCTCAACATCCAAAATGCACTAATGCAACCAAAACACTTGTTGCATGTCTCAAGATGAACTCATTTTTTCATCATGATTTAATGGCTTAATATTAGGGAAATATTAGGGAACATCATTTTTATTATTGTCTTTGACTTTTCCATAAACGAGCAGTGTAGTACAAAACAGGCAGTGGCATCTTTACTGTATGGAGTGTTAATAGAGATGAATCATTAATACTTCAATAAGCTTAATATTGTTGACACTGGAAACAATTATTCAGGATAGGACTTTATCTCAAATGGGAGACCACTGTGGTTTTTGGTCTTCTTAATTTTTCAGATGAAAATATTGCAAAATGTTCCTGTCTAATTTAATGTTAAAAATAGTAAATATATATATATATATATATATATATATATATATATATATGCAATGTTGATGTTTCAAGTGATGAGTGTCACTGAGTGCAAATTTGATTTAGTCAAGATCTAGTTCATCTGAGTGCATTTTTACCACACTGTGCTGATAGACCATTTTTCACAGCAGATGTTTAAGCTTGTCATAGCAGGAAAAGCACAGGTGTAATTAATAACATTAAACAAGCATTCCATTCAGGTGAGTTAACCTGGCACAGTGCACACTGGCTCACTGCTGTGGCTCCCTGGTACACTTGATAAAACTGAACCATCTTTAACTAAATGTATTTCTCCTGTGCTTTTAATACTGTGGTAAGTCAAAATATCTGCTGTGAATAAAGGTCTGCTGTGTGAGGAGTTTTGAAGAAGTGAATCCAATACTGAGAACTCTGTGTAACTAACTAACTGTAAAAATATTGCAGTATTAATGTTGAACATCTATATTCTGGCTTTAAACAAGTGTGACATCAGTTTGCTTCCTTACTCAGGGCAAAATAAATGATCTTTCCTTTAATCAAACCTGTAAACTTAGCCATGGAGTGATGATTATACTTAAAGCACTCCCACACCAGGCTTGAACAAACCTACACCATGTGCCCACACTGTTCTTTTGAGTGGGAGATAATCCAGTACTGGAAGCCTGCATGAGCATGTTTACAAGGGATGTTTATGCTCTTGACAAATAAGAAAAAGCACTTTCAAACCATCAGCCATCTAAAACAGTGTAAGTTTAATGAATCTCTTATTCTTATAAAAAACTTTGGCACTTTTTTTTCTTTAAATATAACAAACATAACAACATGTGTTCAAGTAAGCAAGGAACAGTCAGAACAGCAACGGTAATAAAACACAAAGTTGATTTTCAGGCTGGGGTTACAGTGATCTAAAAAGTGAAAACTCACCAGCAAGTAGACACTGTCGCACAATGTCTACTTGATGGTTCAGTTAAGATGTATCCAGTGTGTGGTACTGGTATTCTAAAAACAATATATCCAAAGGCTGGAGGGATACAAGCATATTTTAGCAGCACTCCACCTTTAACAGTTCAGTCTTTCTAGGATAGAGTTTCTAAATAAAGCTTTACCAGCAGGCCACTGAATATCGGTGCAGTATAATACTCTCCATATTTTAGCAGAACTGTGGCCTAGAGAGAATCCTGTAACTTTAAGTTGAATTTCATCAAACTGAAATGTCTGTAAGGGAAGACAGAACGTCAGCGATGCATTCAGGATCATGTGAATGAACAAATGTTAAAATTTGAAGGTGTTTCTACACTGAAGCCGTGTTAAAATCTTCATGTAAACATTCACACAGTGACAGAAAAACCTTTATGTTTGATAAAAAATGATCTAAGAGTTTGTGCTTTCATGGCAGAGCGAGGTCAGACTCGTGCTGTAGCAGTGTAAGGTAACATCTCCGTTGAGATGGCTGGTCACCAGTGTGTCTCGACCCCCCCAGCGAGCCAGCTGCCAGCCTTCGCTCTCAGGAGCCCACACCATCCTCGAGGCTCCCGGACGCCCCAGCTCCCACACACACACACAGCCGCTCTGACTCAGACCGACCACGCTGGAGCTGTTGACGTCGGCTTCACACAGTCTGCAGAACACACAGAGGCAGACGAGAGTGTTAGGTACATGAAGGTACGGAAACACACCTTGTTCTTCCATCAGTCCTCATCTCACCTGCCAGACCAGGCTTTGGGCGGATACAGTCGAGTAGCTAGGACAGATTTACTACTCAGAGGGTTAATGGCGACCAAGGAGAACAGGGCGGTCTTCTTCCTCTTCTCTTCTTCCTTCTCCTCCTCTGAAAACATTTCATCTTTTGCTGTGGCTTCCTTTTCTTCTTCCTCCAGGGAGCTGAGCAGCTGATGCTGCAGCAGGACAAATAACACTCCCTGTGCACAAACATACACAGACAGAAAAACCCACCAGAGTAAGACAGTCTGAGGAGTGAGACAGCTACAGTGGCAAAGCAAACAGACTTACGCAGTAGGAGTATCCTCTGAGACAGGCCGTGTGTGATAAACCTTCTCCCAGGATGATTCTACGCAGCAGCTGTCCTGTCTTCAAATTCCTATAACAAACAAACAAGAAAAGAAATTTAACTAAACAGCAGCACATGGATATTAAAGACCTTTTTCACACACGTTTAATTGATAACATTAAAAATGACCGCATTCCATTTAGTTTTGCCAGTTCCAATTCCAATAAAAATCAAACTGTCTATTCAAAGGCTTAAAATTACTGAAACCACATGTTATTACTTTCAAAGAGGAACCATAGAGTGCTAGGGCTAAACAGATCAAATTCCACAGCACTGTGTGAGGCTAGACTGATCATAGATTGTTATAATTTATGGGACTATAACCACCACACACTGTCAGTTCTTTTCACTGTGAGTTTTTATTTCTTTATCCAAATTAAGAGCTTCTTTCTGGCTTGTGTCCCGATGGCCTTGTGATTTCAGATGCATGTCCTTTAACTCTCCAGTTTGATAACAGCCAGGATACTTTAGTTGCATGTTCTATTCCTCTCCATTCCTCCCCACTTTTCCTGCTTGTATCTTCACTCTAAACTTTCCAAGAAAAGCAAAAATACTAAGAAGATATTTGTCCTCTGTTTATATGTCAGTCCAATGGCCACAAGGAGGCATAACTCTGTTGATGACATAAACTCTCCATTGGAATAAATAAATCAATAAATAATAAATCTATGTCAGTCCAACAATTATGTGAATATGTAGATGCTGCATATGAAGAAAAGTAGAGCAACCAGAGGAAAACTCAAATAGAGCTGGTGCAGGATCAACATTTGAACCAAGGATCTTTTGCTGTGAGGACACCATCAGCACAGTGATGAGTTGGAATGATCCCAGTCTTTCTTACCAGACTAAGACACGTCCACCCTCATCTGTGCCAATCAGAGCCATCAGGCAATCCATCCACTGGAGCGAGGGCCCCGACACAAACACCAGCAGATGCAAGAGGCTGAGAGCTTGGCGTGCTGAGAGAGAGAAATCAGACACTGAGATAACTCTGAGATGGGAAAATAACTGAGAGAGAATAAATACAACAACTCTGTATTACCTGCTGTTGTCTGACATGTCAAACACCTGCAGGGTGGAGCCTGTTGCTGAGTGCGAGGAGGTAACCACTCTGGACTTGGACACACCTACAACAGCCTGGACGACCCCCTCGCACAGCAGCACTTGTGTAAGGCTGGAGCACGACAGCATCCTGTGCACATGGACACAGTTAAGTGTCTTTTCTGAAGCATTGATGGCTCTGCAGACTACAACAGCTGGCTTTCCCAGACACAATTAATCCCATATCCATTGAAAAATATCCTTAGGCTTTATTCCTGTGCAGACAATTAATCCTGAACGTTAAAGTATATGTCTATGAGTCTGATTGTCCCTGTTGTATTTACCTCACTTCTCTGATTTCAAGCTGACCCAGGGTCACAAACATCAGCCCAGCAGCATCAGGGACAGGGAATACATTTATCACTGGCTGTAAACAAACACAAAAACAAATCATATCAACAAAACATTCATAAAAGTTATGTTTCCATTCACTGTTTCTCACCAAAAACACTGTGTGTATGTTCCTAACAAAACCTCTTCTGAAACATATTTTGGAAGATTTTGTCACTTACATTGTTTACATTCATGATCATTTTCTAGCTTTTTTCTTCACAGCTTTCATTGGTGCTTTGCTATATTTCTTAGCACATTACTGCCACCAACTGATGATCAGTGGAACAGCATGAGACCATTGGCAGAACTCTGTGTAACACCTACCTTGTGCTTCCTTACAAGCATAGACGACCTTGTGCATGAGCTACATAAGGTACATTTAAGACACACACAAAACACTCACATCGATTGAAAGTCCAGGTGTGTGTTAGGCTCCAATCAGATGCTGAAGTCTGACTCCACAGACACACTGCCCATTTTCCTGCTGCTGCTACACACAAACTGCCTGAGGGTCCAGACAGACAGCATGCATCCACCAGACAGCCTCCTGCTGGGGCCTGAACACACACACACACACACACACACACAATACTAAACTCAGAAAAAGTTCTAGGAGCTAAGGATACACTACACACACATTTCCTCGAGAATTAATTGCTCACTGAAACCAAGCATTAATTCGTGGTTGTAAGACAATTAAAGGTTTCTACCTCCAATGTGTGAGTGCATGTTATCACACGTTGCTCTGCGGTTTCCTCTGTTCTCGAGCCAACCTGCCCACCTGTGCCCTGCGACTGGATGCTGGAGGCAGTCAGGACAGGTAGGCGGTTCAACCCTGTGACACTGAGCACCTGTATCTGATGGTTCAGATGAAGCCTGGTTCTGACTGGAGGGGGAGACTGGAGGCTGGCTCGGAGGGAGGGAGGTGATGGAGGGACAGGGAGAGAGAGCCGGAGGAGAGAGGGCCTGGGTTGATGGGCTGGGAGGAGGAGGCAGGGAGAGGGCTGGGGCAGAGGGAGAGGGGGTCAGGGGGAGGCTGGCGGTAACAGGGTGAGGGGTGAGTCCTAGGGAGGGCAGAGTGGGGGTAGAGAGGACAGCAGAGGAGGGCAGGGTTATAAAGGGGCAGGGTGCTGAGGCCAGAGGACTCAACAGGAGCTGAGAGTGGACGCTATGACGCGGTGAACACTTGTCCTGATTGTTATTTTCCACTAATCTCTCTCTGAGAGGATGTGTTGTGGGTTCAGAGGACTCCTTTGAATCTTTAGCTGGAGATTTCACATTAAGATGCTTCACAGGAGACTCTCCTGTCTGTGCAGCAGTGCAGCTGTTAAAAGGCTTCTCAGGTGTTTCCTGTTGGGGGCAATCAAAGGAAAGAGTCCTGATGACAGCTGTATCCTCTGTTTGGTGATTTGTAGACATCTGATCTTCTAAAGGTTGGACTACACCAGCACAGTCTGCTTGTTTTTCTGATGCAGGCTGTTTTATTTTAAGTTCTTTTGACTGCACATAATCATTCACTTTGCCTTCAGGTCTCTCTAACAAAGGCTGAGGTTTGACATGGTGGTCTATAGAGACACTTCTCTGGCTATGAGTATTTAAAGTCACATTATCTTGCTCTTTAGGCTTGATCTACACAGTCAACAGCACACTTGTGAACCACTGACACAGATTTTGTTGAGGTGGTGTGAGTCTTTGCATGGAGGTTTTCAGTCTGCTGCTCTCCAGGGGTTTCTGTAATATCACCATTGGATGGCTCCTCAGCTAAGGACTGGCTTGCAAACTTGTGGTCTATCAGCGAGTTTTGGCTGTCTACAGACTGTGTAGCAGCCTGTTTTTCTGCTCTTGGTTGCTGTGAATTAGCAATCGTGGGTGTGAGGCTGAGTGGGAGAGGAAGCGGCATCACTGGGTCGCTGGTGCTGGAGCGAGGGTGAGAGCGGCGATTGCTACTACGAGTATTATAAGAGGGGGAAGTGAAACGTTCAACTCCTGATTCCACAGCGACTTGGCGAAGCTTGTGTAGCTTCAGGGAGGCAAACTGGTCATCAGGGAGATGAAAATCTTGGTGGATGTCAAAATTCATCAGGTTGTTGATCAGGGAGCCGGGGGACGGAGATGGGAGGGGAAGGAGAGAAGTTTGGGATGGTGGAGAGGAAGGCAACAGGAGAGATTTCCAGCTCGATGTACCTGTAGGACACATGATGTGATAAAAAGATGTGACATGATGCACACAGGTAAAGTACTTTACAGTCTCCTTACTGTATGTACGACTTAAATCAGGGGTGATCCAACTTAAAGGACGAGGTCTGATTTTCTTTTAACTCTTGTCAGCTATTCCCGTCATGGAAATAAAACCTATAATTAATTTATCCAGTATTGTCTGTGCTACAATCCTTATATTATGCTTTTATTCATGTTTTATGCTGTAGACCAACAGACAGTGCTTGGTAGAAGATAAATTAGAATAAACCGTGGAGTTGTTGGTAACACCAGCCTTTAATGAACTGAATAGAATAACAGATCACTGTATCCAAAAACTGGGATTGCTGTAAATTAATATTAGCAAGACAAACCTGCAAGCCTTCTTTTAATTCTTTGTCTTTAACACTGACACACACATATACAGAATCACAATACAAGACTTACCTGTGCTCATCTGTGTGGAAGTGTTTGTCCTGCCGCTGCTCTTCAGAAAGATGGGATACACCTTCTCCAGATGTCCAGAGGCAGGGCTGCACTGAGTCTCAGAGGAAGGCTGGGTAGCTGTGCTCGGGGTGGACACAAGCTGGGGGTCATCTGGCACAGGAACAGACTCCCCAGGAGTGAGACAAGGCTTTAGCCTGCAAAGGTTCCATGGGAGAGATGGGGAGGAAGAGACTGGGGTGCTGGTGGGCTGGGGATCATCTGAGGTTTGGTCAAAGACCGTTCGACTTTGAGAGGATCGTGGGGTCTGAGATCTTCCTCTGCCCCTGCCTCTTTTTCTCCTCCTTCCTCTCCCTGGACGAGTAGTGCCGACAGCAGGGGATGAAAAAGTGTCCATATTGGTCTGACTAGCAGAGTTTTTATCTGAAATCTCACCAGAGCTCTGACTGTTACCAATAAGCTCAGTGGATGGATCAACAGTCTGCATATGTGATGCTTTCTGAGGATCTACAGATGGCAGGTTTCAGAGAGGAGAGATCTGTTTGAGTGTGTTGTTCTGAATATTCACTGGTGTATGTGTGCCTGTTCAATCCTCTGCCACGGCCCCGGTTCCTGCGGTTTCGTCCCACGCTCAGCTGAGAGAGTATGATGGCCTGCATGTCAGGCTGACTCTGTGAAAATGTCATACGCCTTGTGGTGCGGACGTAGTACTCCGCTGGGAAAAGTAGTCCCTCCACAAGGGTACAGGAGTCCAGGAGACCCACGGTCTTTCCATCCCCTTCATTCCCATTCTTTTCTTCTTTGATTTCCATGGTATTTTCATGCCTTTTTTCATTTTCTATTTTCTCTGCTGGATTTTGTTCCATGTCCTTATTACTGTTGTCCTCACAAAGCTTTACTTCTCTCTGTCCTCCACTATTTTCACCATTGTCTCCTCCTTCCATCGCCTTTTTTCTTTCATTCTGTGTGCAGTCTTGTCCCTTTTCTTCAGAGTGTATAGCAGAATTACAACATTTGAGCAGCACTGATGTCAACTCTGATTCTTTTTTCCCCTCAGCTCTCATCTCACTCTCTTTTTCCCTTTGTTCTGGACATCCTTGCATCTCCTTTCCCTCCATATCTGCTGTTTCAGTGTGCATATTAGTGTTCCAGTGTGTAAGCAGCAGAGAGGGAGACTCAGATTCTGAAGTAGAAAACAGCTCTTCACTTTCATTCACAACCTCTGTTCCCTCAGACTTGATTTTCTCTTCCTCTCCTTCTGTTCTAGCACCATCCATGCTTTCACTCTCCTCCTGTCCTTCCTCACTGTTGTCTGTAATCCTGCCAGCCTCTGCACTCCTCCTTTCCCAGCGGAGGCGGCTGCGCCGAGACCTGAGGCGCAGGGCAGAGCTGGGTCTGTGACCTCTAGCTGTGTCATGGCTGGAATCTGGGGTTTGTGGGCAAGCAGCATCAGAGGGGAGCAAGAACCTGATCACCTGGCTCCTCCTAAAGTGATCAGAAACTACCAGACCTGGTAAAACATAAGAATTTATTACATGCATGTATTTACACCTACACTTTAGCAAAACCCTATTTCTTGTAACATATTTTCAGCATACACGCCTATCTACCAGCGCAGTTACATACTGTGGAAGAGATTTTACTACCTGTACTTCGCAGCTAATTGGGATAGACTCACCTTCTGTGTGTCCTTGGCATTGAGGTACACCTTGGGCCGTTTCACTGGCAGTGTTCTGTGACGATGGGTCGAGACATGCGTTAGATGTCACCTCTGGGTCTCTCTGGTCCTGCTGGTTCTGCTGTGTGATCATGCTCCTCACATGTCTACGCACTGCGTCCAAACGCTCAGCACGCTGTGAACCGGTCAACATTGTGTATGAGACAGAGATTTTCTACATTTGACTTTTAAATGTAGAGTGAAAGTGTGTCTTACCTGGAGTCTCTGGGCTGTTCTGAGATATTCCCTTTGTAAAAGTGCCAACTTCCTACGAAGCTGAGAGGGGAAAACGCAAATATGTCAGAAGAGAGGGCCTGATTCAATGTAACACTTCATGCGGCTACAGTGTGTAGGCAAATGTAACAGCGATGGAAAGAAACTAGGTACAATTACTTTAGTTCTGTTCTTTTTGAGGGCACTGGTACTTTACTTGAATATATAATTTTGTACATTCTACTCCACTGCATTTGTTTGATAACTTTAGATATTTTGGAGATTAATAATATGAAATATAACCCACAGAAAAATAATGATGTATTATCATAGATAAAGATTAAATGATCCAAAGAGAGAAATGTATACACTACTCAGCAGTACATGAGGTCATTAAAATGATCTCCACCTTTACCAGCTACAACATTAAAATGAGCACACTTTTACTACTTTACCTACTTTTACATGTTGATGGCGGTAATGATACTTTTATTTAAGTAAAAGATGTGAGTACTTCTTCCACCACTGAGTGTACATTACCTTCTCCTTATCATCATAGTGCAGTGTTGTCCTCAGCTGCTCCTCCACATTGCTCTCCATCCTGCTCACTGAACCCTGACACACGAACAAAAGTTATATGTAGCAATAGCAGGGATACATTGGCATTAGTTAAGGTATATTTAATCATAATTATTAATCTTACTTTTAATGTATGGCGCATTTGTTTAAAATAGGCTAGTTTACTTAAACCAGGGGACAATCGGTACAGTTCTACAGTAACGTTAAGATTAGCTAAAAATAGTAACCGAGTGATACGTTAACGTTAAGGATAAACAGCAAAAGTTACGGTCGTCTTCACACAAATAGTTTGATGACAATGATAATAACGCAGTTAACGTTAATGTTAAATGCAGACTTACATCAACTCGGCTGGTTTGCCCATGGAAAGTTTATTTTGATGATCGATCAGACGGTTATCGATTTAGTTCTAATTTCCCGCGACTCCTAAAGCAGACCTGAGCAGTAGAGCTCCGAGAACTCGATCGGCGTCTGGGAGGAGGTAAATTAATGAAACACCTCAAAGATTAGTTTCGTACTCAGGCTACGAAATCTTAAAACTCTTATATTACTTTAGGATTTTTATTGGTTTTAAAATGCGGAAATTGTTGAAATTGCCATTTATAATGTGTGATATTGGACTATTTTATTGTTTTAAAGCTGATATTAATCGTTAAACGTGTCACATTAATTCAGACCCAAACAAGCTAACGTTAGCTTAATATTTTTTAACTGACTAACGTCTGCAGTATCACTTTAATACCGACCATACTACATGGTATCACAAGTATCACATTAAGGCACCCATGGCCTCCGTCCAGGTTGCATAAATATAGTCAATAAGTATAAGGTGCAGTACTCTAACTATCTGGAAATCTTGTTTTGATACTTTCATTTATGCTGTCTGCTTCTTTTAGGGACTGAACTCAAGTGTTGCTATAATCAATCATTTTAACAACTAATGGACAGTGCACTCTCACAGAGCACTTTATTAGGAACACCTGTACACAAATCAGCCAGCCGCGTAGCAGCAGTGAAATGTATAAGATCATGCGGATGCAGGTCAGGAGCTTCAGTTAATGTTCACATCAAACATGAGGGTGGAAAAAAATGTGACTGTTGGTGCTGGCTGGCTGAATGGGCTGGTTTGAGTTTTTCTGAAACTGCTGATCTCCTGGTCTCAGGTCAGAGAAGAATGGTCAGACTCAGATAACCACTCTTTACAACTGTGGTGAGCAGAGAGGCATCTCAAAATGCACAACATGTGAGCTACAACAGCAGAAGACCACATCAGATTCCCCTCCTGTCAGCCAAGAACAGAAATCTGAGGCTGCAGTGGGCACACTACAATGGCCTCCTCAGCCGCCACATCTGGATCCAACAGAACACCATTAGGATGTGCTCGGTGAGTGTATTGACTTCTCCTTGCAATCTGTATGCATGGCTCACACAAAATAATCAAAATGTGCTTTGTTTTGCTGTCTACAAATCAAGATTAAAACTGGGACACTAGTGGAGAGAATTTCTCGAACAACACCTTTCAGGCAAAGATTACAAAATAGCTCAAAATAGCTTTATTTCATGTACATGCTTATGTTTCTTCATTTGATAAGATGTCAAAATGATATAGAGTGGCTATTTCCAATTAGGCAGTTTATTGCTATAAAGAGACACTGTCAAGTAAAAGACTTTTCTACAAAAAGAAAAATTACTATTATCATAATCATGAGTAATGTGTAAGCAAACACATCTGCTGAAAACCATCAGAACACAAGTCATAGAAGGTATAAATGACAATTTTTAATGCCAAAATAGTTGTGCCAATACATTGACAGCATTTGAAGAATATGTAAATCAATGCAAATTCATATGCTACAAACTAAACAAGATGTAGACCTGTCTCTCTGAACCAATAGAGTTTAAACAGTGAAATGTCAAATTATCTGAAACTGACTTGGACAAAATAATGAAATCAAGTTACAGTATGTTGTCTCATAAGTGCAAACTGTACTTATTTGGCACTGTGGGTGGGCTAGAATAAATTTCAAAAGTGTTCTAGTATTACGACTTCACATGTGTGGTATCTATAAATTCATAAGCTACGGTTTTATACAGAAATAAGAATTCAAGAGAAGACTGTTCATTACAATACAGACTGCATCAGCAGGAAATATGGCAGGTCAAAAAAGAACAATTTGAAACTGTTGAATGGATTATTTAATGACTTTTTTCTTTAATTGTGACCAAGTGACTTTTGCTACATGACCTACGGCAGGTATTGTGTGTTAGTATTATATGTTTTTGTGATCCCCTGACATCGTAAGCCAAGGTAGTGTGTGGTCTTTATTCTGGTCTACAAACTGTGTTTATATTATTCGCAGTTTCTAGTTTGGTGAAACGGTTCTGCTCCTCAGACATCCACAGGTGAGGTACTTCATGGCCGTCATGCTGACGTGCATGAGAGGGCCCAGGTTGAAGAGCATGTGGTAGAAGGCATGGACAGACAGGCCTCCGGTTTCATCAGCGTATTTCAGTGCTACGATGGGCGTGTACAAAGGGTTGGTCATATTACGGAAACGCGGGCTGCTCGCTTCAATCACTTTCTTGGTGCACTGCAGATAGAGGGAAGATGGGCAGAAAAGACTTAGAGGATTAATCACCTGTGCAGACAAACAGATAAGGCACAGTGAGGCTGAGTCATAGGCTGCTTGAAAACTTACTTTGGCGATGTCATCTGGTGTTTGTCCCATCACCTCAAAGATGTCAACAGAGGAAGGGAGGTAGACATTCTTGAAGTAATGTACTGTGTCTGCATCAGCTCCAGGACAGTCTCTCTGTTTCACCTCTTGAATCATCTTTACTTCAAACTCTGTGTGCACCTGGACCCGGCTCAATCATCGACAGTCTGAGGAAAGAGACACTGGAGCTCAACAACAGAGCATGGTTGGATGGAGGAAGAGTTCTATGGGCACACGGGTGACACCAGCACTGAAACCAGCAACACTTTAAATAATTCATTAAACCATTAACAGCGGTCTGTGAAAATTCTGCATAGTGCTAGTGTCACGCTGGCAGAACAGTGTTAACTTTGGTCAGAATGAGACTAATTGCCATTTCGTTTTCACTTGATGTGGGCAAACCATCAAAGAATTCATGCAGGCTAAAAGAGTCAGTGGTAACATTTTACCACTTTTAAATGATATAACAAATAAAAATGCAAAACATTTTGTGGGTTACAGCTAGAGCAGAGCTACCAATGACCACAGAGTGACTGTCACTAAGTCAAAATTTGTCCAGTGCTTTGTTTTAAGATCAAATACCCAACTAAAGTTAGTAAACTAAGTGCTTCAATTCTCCTTTCTTAAGCATAGGTTACACTGGACCATCCTTTATGAAAGGAAAAGAGATAATACCTTAAGGCTGTCAGGTTATCTTTTTGTAATGTTACTGCCTTGTTGACAATGATGAAAATAGCTTCAGTGACACTCACGTGACGTTAAACTTCAGGAGTTGCACGGCCAAACTCTCACAGAAGCCCTCCATGGCGAACTTGGAGGCTGCATACACGTCATTAAACACCACACCTGCAGAGACAAAATACATGTTTGGATTCTACAGCCAGACAACATGAATGAAGACGTGTAGTAGTACTCCATTAGTCTTTCTTCCCCTCCACCCACTCCTCCATCTGTCCATCATCCACCCATCAAGCTGAAGCAGACAAACCTGTTATTTGTCCCCGTACCATTTAACGCCCCACCCCACCTCCTCTCCCTTCACTCATCCCGTCACACCTCTCGCCTCTGTTCACCTTGCAGGCCCATCACGCTGCTAACTACGATGATGTGTCCTCCTCGTCTTTTCTTCATGTCAGGCATCACCTCCTTTATCATGCGGATCACACCAAAGACATTGGTCTCAAACACTTTCTTCATCTCCTCAATGGGGATGCTCTCCACAGGACCCACCAGGCCGATACCTGCGTTATTGACTGGGTAAGAGAGGAGGAAGGAAACAAAGATGACAGACTGTAATCAGTATCAGTTTTAGTCATTGTAACAATCCAAGCTACAGCTTGTTGAGAATGTATTCAGTTTACTTACTAAGGACATCCACATGACGATCTTTGATGCCATTAATACACTGTTTGACTGACTCGTCGCTGCAGACGTCAAGCACAGCCAGAGAAAGAGTTTTCCCATACGCGTCCCCGGCAGCTTCTACCAGCTTGTCTTTACGTTTCAGATCACGCATTGTGGCTATGACTGTTGGAGGACAAAAGGAAAATAAATCAAATAAGTGAAGAGTTTGAGAAAAATCATATAATATTTATGTATTATGTTGTCCAGACTTCTGATTATTGTCAACATCTATCTATCTGTGCTGATGTGAGCTGACAGACAAATGGGGAAAAAAATGATACTAAGCAGCCATGTACATGGAGTTAGATAAAGCTTTATAGGAAGCCAAAGCCCCACAGACTTTTCCACTAACACTGTAACTCCACTCAGAATTTTGTCTCATGTTCTCACTCTTTCTGAAAAGCTGTTCATATTTTACTATCCAGAGCTTTAGTAGATGGATGACCATTTAGTTTAAACAGTTGTTTAACATGTTTCTGTAGAATCAGGTTTTCTGTCTTTTTCATTTTGGGTCAGTCCACCACTTTGGTCCAGACTGAAATATCTCAACACATGGATTTCCATCAAATTTTGTACAGATGTTCACGATGCTCAGGCAATGGATTCTAATGACTTTTCTTTTATCACCACATGATGTTTACATTGTGGTTTTGAGTAAAATATTTCAACAGTTATTGATGGATTGCTGTTGAATCTAGTACAGACAGTCATCGTTGCCCTTGGGATGAATCACTTTGATGCTATCTGCCTTTTCATTGACTTTATTATCAGACATTCACATCAGCCTCAGCTGTAAGATAGTGACAATGGTAAATATTATTTATGCTAAATATCAGCATTGTCACTGAGCGTGTTAGCATGTTGATGTTAACATTAAGCTCACAGCCTCATAGCACTGCTGGAATGGCTGTGGAATCTTGTTTAAATTAAATTTGTATGATCACAATTAAATATGAAGGGTAATAGAAACTGTTGAGATAAAAGACACACAGTCACAAACTGCTGTTTTTTCTGCTGTGAGAGAAACTGCAAATGTTCAGATGTTTCAATCCCAATCAGACTTTCTTCAAGCCGTTTTGTCCTGAGTGCAGGCGTCACTGTTCTCATCAGTGCTGTTTGCCAATAGTTGTCTGTATAATTGCTCCCTCTGTTTCCATGGGTAGTTTCCAAGTGTGAGTTTGTGAATGGATGTAACACTCCCTCTCTATGTGCAGCTCCAGCACTACGCCTTCAGGCTGCTGCTGTAAATAGGCATGTGATTAGGCATCCTGCCCAGGTAAATGAGGTTACAAAAAGACAATATCTGCAGTGTCAAACTTAGTTCACTGGCTCAGACTGCACTGGAGGCTCACACAAGATACACATGCCTTGCACACAAACACTGTTATGTTAAGTCAACTCCCAGGAGTTAAAAAATCCAGCATCAGTACGTGTTCTGTCTGTGTGCACACATGCATGTTTATACAGTTTTTAGGTGTTATTTTCCGTCATGAGTGATCCTGTCTTTGTGTTCAGTTCTTGTCACAGGAATGAATGGAAAGAACGGAGTAAAGGTCATGGATGACTTGGAGGGATGTGCAACTAAAATATTGTCAACAAGGCAAAGAATGGTAGGTGAAAACAGGGTGAAGTACACGGACACTCCAAGAGAACTATGTTCACGTACATCCCTTTCCTGTCTCAAACCATGGGCTGTTTTTCCTGAATGCACTGTAAGAGAAAATAGCTGAAAGAACACGACAGTTGTAAAGGTAGTGAAGTTAGTGCTAAAGATAGTCCTTCTAGTAGAAAATAACCTTAAGTAGGCTTAACATAGTACCAAACAGTCTGTTACAGAAACCAGTTTACATATCAGCATTAACGTCTTGCCTGCCTGCTCCAGGAATAACCCTCACCAGCCTGTCATCCTCAGTGGAGCTCTATACCAGCCAGGCCATAATAAGCCTAACCAAGGCTGCGCCCTGGCTTTAACTATTGTCTGGTGTCTTAAGAGCGACTTAAGATTAAGTTGGGATCAGAGACATAACTGTGTAAAGAGGTATGGTGAGGTTTTCCTCAAGCTAGAAAAGTTAAGTTCAGCTGCTAAGTGATACCAAAACACAAGAGTATTTTGAGCATAACTGACATGTCCTCCACCGAGGGATCCTTCAGCTGTGTTTTCGATAGGTTTTAGCTCCTTTTTTTTTACCATTTTAAAAAGACATGTCATAGAGTTATTTATGTGTTTTTCTGACCGATAGAGGAGGCCATTCCCATATGTTTGCAAATGGCATGAAAGTGAAACTTGCTTTACTTAATAATGACTGACTAATACACTTTTAATACACAATGAAAACAAATGAATACAGAGAACAGTAGAAGACAGACATTCAAATTCCCAAAACAGTAGGATGTTTTGCTTAATGGTTAGCTGTGACGTGGTTAAGTGTACAAGTGAGTCAGCAGCTGGAAAGAGAATGTGAAAGGAGGTCAAATAAAACGATCTCAGTAAGTTATCCCATATTCACTTGAGAGGTTTGATTATTTGCTTCATGTTGGGAATTATGAAACACATAAATTTTGTTTTGCTGGAAGTAATACTACTTATGTAAAATGGTTTTTATGTTAAAGGGAGGAAGTCTTTGGAGGAGTACAAACAGTCTCATTTTGGATTAGTCATTGTCTGATGCTGCACTGACTTAATTTCTCTGGTAAAACTTGGCAAACTGTTTTTAAATATTAGTTATATTTGTCACTGGTATAAAGTGCTTCCTGCCTTCCAGGCACATGTTGTTCATAAAGTGTCTGGTACTGGAGATCTGTTTTCAAGACTTTAGGTATTTTTGTGCAAGTAACACAATCCGATTAATTGACTGCAGTAGTATGAGCGTCTAGGCAAATTCTCCTAAACTAGAAAAACCCACATTCTCCCAGTCTCATTTAATGGCTGAGAGAAGTGATGCAGCAGTTACAATCTAAACATTTCTTGATATTAAACAATAAACTTTTCTAAATTATGATGCATTTTGGGATGTAACCCTTTCCTATGAAAATGGCTTGGTGATGTTGAAGTCTCAGCATCTATCATGATGCAAAGCCTCTTGGTAGCCTATATTTGACAGATAATGTGGCCTTTTCTTTGAGATCCCTATATCTTTTTTTTTTTTTTTTTTTTGCACCTAGACCCTTCTTAAGAGTCCTTAAAAGGTTAACAGTGACCTCTGACCTCCCTCTGGAGACAGGATGTTGTGTATGGAGCTTCATCTTCAAGTTTCCAGTGGAAACCTTGAATTTGCTCCATTATTCACTTTATTCCGGTTCATTTTCAGGGATCTGACAGTTGTGTGATTGATAATAATCTAGACGTATTCCTCTGGTGGTTCATATTTTAAACATGGAAACTACTGTAATTTTAGTCAACAACTGATGGAAACAGTGGCTTTAATGTACATAATCATGTGGATTATGCAATACTCTTATGTCAGCTGCTCTCCAGTGTTGATGTAAGCATCTCATGTGTAAAGAATAAAGATATAAATAGGCTGTGTTTACTAAGAGTTAAATTATATGAAAATCCCTGCAAGTAAAGTTGTTAGTAGAAGAAGCTGCACACACACACACACACAGAGTGAGAGAGAGAGAGAGAGAGAGTGAGTGCACCTACCGTGATAACGCTTCTGTTCATCCTTCGCCAGCATCACGGCCATCCTCAGGCCGATCCCGGAGGAGCAGCCGGTGATCAGCACCACTTTCTGTCCGGGACTCACCATGGCTCCGCTGCCTCTCAGCTCTGTTGGCCAAACTGAAATACGAAGCGACGAGCAGCTCTGCGGGATGAGTGGTGATCTGAGGTGAGAGCCACTGTAAGAGGATAAGAGAGACAGAGGGAGTCACATGGACAGGGCGCACAGCCACAGCGCAGATGAGATTATCTAACAGGTCGACGGGTTCGGTCCTGTGGTCATTTACAACTTCCCTAACCGAAAAATATCCATCAGTCATAACTTTAAGTTTTAGTAAACCATCTGACTGTGATTAATGTCTGTCCTCTGACTGACAGTGAACTTGAAGCCGTAAAGAACAAATGAATAAGAAGATATTTGAAGTTCCACATAGATAAGAAAGGGTCAGCCTGTGTGCGCCCCTGCAAAGAGGTCTGGCGCCGCCCAGTGGTCAATATGATTATTTTTTTAAAGCAGTCCACTGTGACTATGAATGGGTTTGCTTCCCGTGTTATTCCAAGCCCAAAAAAAAAAAAACTAAATAACATGATGATACTTGATACTTTCTTTAAGTCAAAGTGAGAGTCAGTTATTATTATTAAGTTATTATGATTAGTAGAATAGATGAAACAAACGCTACATGCACAGCAATAAACACAAACACACACTTGAAAGTAAGAGTACTGTTTAGCTGCCAGTCATAGGTTTAAGACAGCCTACTTGAACCTGGAGGAAGGGCCATTGGAAATATGCATGGAATCTATTTTCTTCTTGTTCTTAGAAAAAAAAAGGAAAAGTCAGTAGGCGTGTGTGCCTGGATGCAATTTACTTCTGTTATTACTGTTGCCAAGATATAAGCGTCAATAATTATTGCACACTATATTTACATTTATCTCAAAACATATAATCTGTATTTTACCACCTGAAGAATATGAAAATGTTTCCAAATGTAACACTGTTTCTCTCTAGTATTTTCACAAAAACACAGTTTGCTCTCACCTTCACATAAAGACAGTACAGGCCATTTTTTTAAATAAAATGCTGCAGTAAGATGGTACCAAATTGCACCAAGAACAGTTATTCCCTCCTAATTCTTTACATGAAACAACATTGTGTGGTGTGCTTAAAACATTCACCTTTAATATAGCCCTTTCTTTAATGTGCACATTTCATAGTTTGTCAGGAATCAGCACGATACAAAAAACTGTTTTTATATCACTATTTGGTATATGTTGTTTTACCTTCAGTTTTCATGTGCTCATTTCAGACATTCATTGATAATTGTCTTAAATCTATTTTCTAGAATCTCTTTAGATCAAAAACAGATTTCATCAGAGCCTAATTTGCTCTATTGTGCATCATTAACAAGTACATTTTGTTGCATTTTAATGTATAGAAAATGCTACGGCACTATATAAATATATTTTGATATGATTATATTTTACATTTTCACCGTATTAGTTCCTGAGTCACCTGCTCATACTATCCTTTTAAGTCTGGATCATATTTTAGCCTTCAAATGATCTAAATGTCATCTTAAACAATACAGACTGATGTAAATGGAAGCTGAAGCAGGACAGAGGAGACCCGAGGCTTATATATGGTATTCATGTGCATGTATACATGTGTGTGCATGTACTGAGCTCAGATTCTCTCAGCCTTTTCCAGTCATAAACTTCACCTAAAAACTCCCTAAAAAAAAGTTTCTGATACCTCCCAGTGAGCTGCTGGCTTCTTTGGACTTTTCCACGCTAGAAATGTAGAATGATAAAGCCTTGAAATAGAAGAGTGGGAGTACATTTTGGTTTTTTATTGTGCCTATAGGAAGAATATGGTGTGTGTTTGAAGAGACTGTGGGGTGGGCAAAGACAGACAGGCACTGGAATTTGGAATCTGCAGCAGCATATTTTTATTAGTTGGGCAGCACCGTTGTCCTGTCCTAGCATGCTTTGAGCGTGTGTGTGTTTGTGTTTGTGTGTGTGTGTGTGTGTGTGTTTGAGACCGTGTGAGTGTGCGTGTGTGAGAGAGAGCGCAGTAAATGAAAAGTGGCACAAGCGTTCATTGTTCATACTGGATGTTTTGTATTAGTTCCTATAGAGAGAAACGTTCCCAGCAGGTTTATATTATTACTTACGTTTATAACTTACTGCACATGTGCACGGGCTTATGTGCGTGACAGCGGTATAATGCGTACATGCGCGCGTGCGATTACGTGCCCGTGCGCCCAGGTAGAGACAGACAGAGACACCACATAGTCCTTTAAATCACTCAGACAATAATGATGCTAATAATGACACGCGCAGTAATTATGTTTCTGCACAGCCCCACGAGCCTCGGGAGTCTCCGCGGAGGGAGGGGTCACCCCGGGGAGGAGGAGAGGGGAGGCAGGGAGGGAGGAGGGGAGAGAAAGTGAGGAAAGTTCTCTGCGGGTGAAGGAGGAAAGACCATCCAAGATTAAGGGATTTTTTTTCCGCTGGTCTTCCTTCTTCATCCGTCCATTCAGAAGAAAAACAGCAAAGACAGGAGTCCACGGGCTGCTGAAGATCATCTTATCATCAATTAAATCAACATATGCGCGCGCTTAATTGCCAGCTGGTGGAGCGCGCCCTAAAGACGCACGGGCGCGAGACGGTTCCCAGACTGTTAACGTTCTCGCGTGCAGAGGTGAAGTTCCTCTGACTGCAGGTGTCCCGCGGAGCGCCGAGGAGAGCCGGAGGGAATTACTGGCCGCCGCATCGATAGCTTCTAATGCCACATGATGGA
Source organism: Lates calcarifer (assembly GCF_001640805.2). Taxonomy (NCBI): domain Eukaryota; kingdom Metazoa; phylum Chordata; class Actinopteri; family Centropomidae; genus Lates; species Lates calcarifer. The sequence goes on from NC_066837.1 coordinate 5,653,360, forward strand.
TCGATGGAGCCGAGTGCGCGAGACATGGCTGCTGTTGCTGCTTGTCGCGGTGTTTCACACCTCAAGATCAGGTAGGCTGACATATCCAGAATTGTTTATTTGTTTATCTTTGTGCAAATAATTGGCTCTCTAAAATCAACGGTCTAATTATGTTTTAATCGCTGTAAAAAGTTGAAAAGTTGAAGTTTAAGTAGTTGCTTCCTCCCTCTTTCTCCTCTCCTCTACCTGCATCACATCTCTTGTCACCACCTGCCCTCCAGGCCCTCATGAGCTGACGAAAGCCAAGTTTAAATGTCATCCGTAACAGCCTTATTATCATTTTAATCCTCTCCAGCCTACACACTCACTGTTGGGCATTTGTAAATCTACCCAGATTCAGATTTGTTGATAAGAACTTCATTTATCAGGCACAGGTCAATTCCTAAAGACTCCCCCCTCTCTCTTCCCCACAAAATGTCTCCAAGTCATTTTCCACTTAACAAAAATAGGCTTTGGTCTCGATTTTGACAGATGATTTTGTCATGCCAGGTCATGCAGGCCTAAAGCTTATTGAACTAAACTGCCTCGGTTGGGGCTTCTTGAGCCCACTGCACATTTGCTCGACAGTGGAAAGGCATAGGCCTATATGTCTAGACTTGTTCTGCCATACCTGCTGCATCAGTCTGTGCTCTCATACAGCAGCATACAGGATATTTAACAGCTGCTTAATGGGGAACAGACTGAAGCAAATCAAAGTGAGCTGTGCTGAACTGTACTGAGGACGCTGGGTTACATTCAGCAGCCCCTGAAGCTGCACTGGAACCATATGAGGAGACTTTACTCTTCTGGGGCTTTTAGACCCTGGTGTCACTGATGTTTATCAAGATAAGTGTGTGTGTGCATCATTGAAGTTCAGTAGGCAAGTTTTAAAGGACTGTAATGTCTTCTTGTCTAATTTTAGAGAATGATAAAACTATGAACAGTCTCACAGTAGGTCATTGTGGGGTCAATAACTTTATTTAGCTCATGAAATACTCTGAGCCAGATGTATTGCTCTGTTTGAAACCTGCTTGCACCAGATGGGCCTTCAGCATCAAGACACATCAGATGAGTCAGGTTATTCTTTTATATTAAATATTTTCTTGTGGCTTTGTGTACTCTGTTTTTTCAGGAAGTTTTTAAAACAAGGTTTGTTTTTTGTGTGTGTGTTTTTTTTCACGTAATATCACACATACTGTTGAGCACCATACCTCATTATTGACCTCTGAAACAGCTGCTGACAAAACAGTCTCACCTCTAGGACCATTTAGTAGCTTTTCTTGAGCTTTCAGTCACATTACACGATCTTCCCCAGCAGATGGCGTTTGCCAGTTGTCATGGAACTGTAGATGTTTAAATTTTCATTTTCTCTCTTTCTAAAGGAAGATCACGTCATGTCCTGTTAAATATAAAGATGGAATCAGCAGCTGATCAGCATAAAGAAAGAAAACAGCCTTTGGCTTTGTCCAAAGGTAACAAAATACACCTAGCCGCAACTACATGTTTTATCTTGTTTGTTTAATCTCTTCAAAACCATGCAGTGTCACGGGGGTTATTTACTAGTCTTGAGGTTGCTAGGAAACTAGCAAAGACTAACTCCTGACATGAAAGGGAATAAATGCATTTCGTAAAGTTACGGACTACTCCTTTAAAGATTGAACTTCTGAAGGTCTGAAACAGCAGTTGACAAAACAATTACAATTCAATGTGAAATCTGCTGAGGAAGATCATGTAATATTAAATAAATACTGAACCTTGAACCGAGGTTATTTTATCAGTCACATTAGTGCTCATAAAAAACCTGAACTAGCAAACAAAAAGCAAGAAAAGTCTTTAAAGAAGCTCAGTGCTGGACCACACATCCTTTATCTTAACCTCATTACATCTGTTGTTTTCCCCATTTATTGGCTATTTTGTTTGTGACCGGCTGTAGGTAGGACTACATCCGCAATTCACTGTGAAAGAGTCAGTGAGCAGGTGACTTGGCAGAGACTCCGCCATGTTGCCTCCACCTGTTGAGAGAGTCAAAAAGTATTTATATGTCCCAGTAACCTTTAAGCATGTATTAACCATCTGCCTTTGTACCGAGGATTAAGAAAAAAGCTTGCCTCAATTATGGATCATGTTATCACGAGTCAAGGATGTGTTGATTTAAGAAGTGTTTCAGAGGTTGTAAACTTCCTCCTCAGTATTATTATCCCCACACATACAAAGTAATAACATTCACACACCTCACTCTGTCTGTGAAGGTCATTACTGAGGTGACTAATGTGACCTCTGGACCTCTAAGGTCATCTGGGGTCAACCTAGGTCAGGGTGTGAACCCTGTAGCATCTCACACCTGGTGGAGAGAGAACACATTCTTGTAAATAAGAATTTACTTGTAAATAACCTTCCTGGTAAGGAGAAACACAGATTGACAAAGACTGAAAACAACACACACAAGAAACCTCATTCAGCCTGTTCCTTTTCAGCTTCTAGACAAACGCTTTCGTAATACCTGTTATTTAACTGTCTTCAGTTACATATCACTCTATCACTTTTGGTTACTGTCAAATGCAGTCACACACCTGGCTGTCATCGAGTTCTCAGCAGTTAGGTGTGAATTATGATCATAGACATCTGAGAAATGTGGTCAAATTACGGTCAAACTGGCCTTAGGTGTTTCAGTCACTTACCTGGCCCACTGTCTGTATGTAACTTGTGCGTTCAGGTAGCTATAAGCTGATCCTGAGCTATTTATAGCTTTTGAAGTATTCCAAGTATTCAGTGCTCAAAAACTAATTCTAAAATCATCTGGTTTCCAGTGTAAGTTAGCTAAACTCAAATTTATTAAGTTCAAAGTCATGCCTAATACATTCTGAATATGTTGCTTCCACATCTGCAGTAGTCCAGATGAAATCAGAAGCCCCCTCCTCAATGTAAATAAACAGTTTATGTCTGGTGCAGTATGTTAATTCAGGAAATTTTGTGATGCTTAGATAACAGAATAAAAAGCGAGCGGTGCTCTGTTTGGTGAGTTACTGAGTATAAGGTATTTGCTTTATCTTTCCAGTGCGTGTTGCTTATATACCTTACCTGACATAAATAGATGTTGAAAAATATCAGTTGCTGCATGGGTCTCTATAGGTTGGACATTTAAAAAGTGGTGTTCCTCTGGCCACGCCTCAATCAGTGATGTTACTGTGGCTGTTTTTGATTTGACAGATGATGGGAAACACCTGCTATGACATCATGGATAGTAGTAGCTTTGTATTTCATGTGATTTAGTGTGCAAATCATCCTTGTAGATATTTTTAGCCACGCTAACAGCATGGCTTTGGGAGGGTAATGTTGGTGTGTCAGTTGGTGCACCACTGTTGAATGGATTGCCATGACACTTTTCATCTAGTGCATCTAGTGGCCATTTTCCCTCTACTGTCCCCTTTTGTTGCTGATAACTGATGATCCTTCAATGATCCCTCAATGACTTTCCACCCACAAACATTATCAGTGTTAACAATGTCTGACTCAGCTTCTGTTTCATGCTGATGGAGACAATGAAAAAGTTATGAATGTCTTTAAGTGAACCATGAGCTGAGACACAGTCCATTTTATTGAAGACTGAGGCACCACCACCAGAAATATGACCCCAGTCTTTGGTGGTGGTCAAGTGCTCGGCATCTGCTTCCTTTAAGATAAATATTGATGAAGTAACGTGTTTATGAGTGACATACAGTGTTTATTGTGAGGAGTCAGCCCTTTTAGTGTTTTCCAACAAGCCTTATTTACCAGAGCTGAAGCCAAGCCACAGCCGTCTCAAGTTCCTGTTAAACCCCCCCAAGATATGTTGGATTCTTCAAACAACTACAAGGACACAATGAGGGAAAAATCTGAAATGGAGATTCTGTCGAGAGATATTAAGATCAAAGACATGAAAACCTCAACAATAAGTCGAGTCGAGAGTTGGATATAACGCAATAACTGAGTGAATCATTTTTCTTGCAGTTATCCTTTTCATCAGTGTGTTAATAAATGCATTTAGGTCATTCTAGAAGCACTGTGATAGACAAAGAAACAGAGTCTGGTTTTTGTCTTTGTGTGCTTTAGGAAAGAACACACAGAGTCGGCTGATGTCTTGCTAGGTCACACTGTAGCATAGGGGGAGAATGCTTTTCTCCACTTACCTAAACACCATGTGTGGAGTTGCCTGCTCAGATGATAGATTGATGAGAGGTGTTCTTGTAATTGACAGTTTGAGCAGAATTGTTTAAATGAGGTTTTTAGGTCCGTAGCAGTAAGGAATGTCTGAGGGCGTTCCTCACAACAGACATTTACAACAGAAGTGACAAAGTGATAATCATGACATCAAAAGACCTTTGAGCTCCCGATAGGATGTTTGAATTGGTGCAGTTGGATGCTCCTGTCATTGTACTGTCATGGTTGGGTGGCAACAACATTAAGGTCCAGAATGTGTTTAATTTTAGGATGCTAAAAGTGTTTGTGTGTGTTGTTCTGTGTAATAGTGTATAACCTATTAGCACCTATTAGCATTAGAGCTGCATAACAATTACTTTATTTATCTCAATCAATCTGTTGATTTTCTTGAATAAATAATCATTTGGGCTATAAAATGTCACAACCTAGTGAAACTTGTCCATCACATTTTCTCCAAGTTGACATCTCAAGATGTTTTGTCCAACCAGCAGTCAGAAACCCAAATATACTTTATTTACAATTGTACAGAACTAAAGGAAACCAGAAAATATCAACATTAGAGAAGCTGGAACCAGAGAATTTTGACAGTTTTTCTTCGATTCAGAATTACCAATTAATCATCAAAATAGTTGCCAGTTGCCTATTGATCAGCTTATCAGTTAATTATTGGAACTTTAGACTCAACCCAGCAGCAATTAAATTGGCAAGTCCACAAGTAAGTTGCGGAGTATATTTTATTTAACATTTCTTTAACATGATAATAATATTGAAGTAATTAAGTAGCATTCTTTGGAGGGAAATTTGCTGAAAAAATTGTGCAGAAAGGATCCGTTTTTTGTTTTTTGTTTTTTTGTTGGTCAGGTCAAAGTTTAAATTTGTCCCATAGTTAATAACCAAATATCTGCAAAACTACATGGTCACATGGTAAGCATTATATCTGGTAAACATTAGCATGTCATCATATTGATATTAACATTCAGCTCAGTGCACTGAGACTTGTTTTGACATATTAGAAACCACAGAGTTGGTGCCATTTATCAAACTGTTTTTTCTATATTATGCCCTGCTAAAATTGAAGTCAGATTTGTCCTAGTTTACTGCAAATACAGTTGGTGTGTAATGTCTCTGTTCAGCCTTTCCCAGGCCCAGTCAGGAAGCTGTCTCAATTTGTTTAGGACAAAAACAAGACCCACCAGTGAGAATAGAATGATTAGAGCCAGGTTTAATACTGTCTGTATAAATAAGAGACTGAAATGACTTGAATATGTGCAAAAGTTGCTAACTCAAAGATAGTTAGTTAGCTAATTGTCCATGAAATAGTTCAAATTGACCCTTACCTTGTAATGCAATGACAGCAACTGACTAACAACTTGCAGCAACAATATCAGGTAGAGAAGCAGCAGATGAAAGGAGCAAGTCATTGAACTAATATGTACTGGTGTGTAATTGGTTCTTTGATTATTTCCTTGGTTGGTTCTACAAGAATCATCTGGCTTGGTGTCATTTATTGATGGTGATGGTCAGTGTTTCACATTTTCATCAGACATGCACTTTATTGACAGGGTTCTATTTAAATATTTGATGAATTAGTGAAAAAACATTTCTCTAAATGGTGCTACCATGGAACAAACAGTACATTAACTTTTCTTAACCAGCCACAAAACACATCTGATTGCACACACATTAGATAACTGTTGTAATTGGACAACAGATGTGAAAATCTGCAAGAGAGGCACTTATGTGATTAGCTGTTTGAGTTTGCAAGCATATAAAGAATATGTGAATGAATTTGACTTGACACAGGAAGTCGAGTGTTGCTCTATAAATGAATATCTCTGATCAAGTAAAGGCACCATATGTGACACAAATGCTAATGCTAATGTTCTTAAACATCTATCAGTTCTCTATATATACATTATTTTGTTCTGTTAGTCAGGTTTTGGTGTGAAAATGATTGCTTATAATATGTCATGCCACAATGATGATCATCATTTATAGCATTTTTATCATACACTATATGCACTCTGGCACAGTGGGTCTGTGTGCTATAAAAATTTCACATGTTCAAAAATAGGCTCACTCTTTGTTCTCAAAAATCAAAGCCTCTGTATGATGCAACATCCAACAATAATAGAGCACAGAGCCACATAAAGCAATGTGTAGCTGTCCGTGAAGCTCTGGAGCCCTGTGACTGACAAATATTGATGCAGTCTTTGATCTGTGTTTGAGAGGAAAAGGGACGTTGTCGGAGTGAACGTATGTGAAACCATTCGTTGTTCATTTGGATCTAGAGGAGAGAAGATTACAACTCAGATGTTGAGACTAGTAATGAGCTGTGATTTAAACACGGATGCCTCAGATTCCTAGAAGGAGATAAGAAGCATATGTCTGTCTGTCTACAGGCTTCTCATTCCCTTTTTCTGTAGCTGATATTAAGGATTTATCTAAGTAAATGCATGTGTGTGTACTGTATGCAAAGACTAGTGTGTCTGTGTGTGTGTGTGTGTGTCAGACAGCAGGAGTGTGGTTCTCTGATCAGAGCCAGCTGAAAAGGAGGAAAGAAAACATATGGTCCCTCCATCCTATTCTTGCCCTCTTTCTCTGTCCCTCTAGTTCCTTCTTCTCTCTGGTTTTCATCTCCCTCTTTTTACCATTCATCTGGTTCAGTCTCTGAGGAGAGCCATGTCAGAGTGACATTTGGGAAAAGCAGCAGAAAGAGAGAGTGAGCAGGAGAAAGAGTAAAAGAGGTAGAGGACTGTAATAACAGGTCCCTGAGGCAAATCCTCTGTGGGGGATTTGAACCCCTGTGTGGTGTCTGCTTTGTGTGTGTGTGTGTGTGGGGGGGGGTGTTGCAGTGGTTTAGGAGGCTCAACTAAACTGTTTCTGCAAAAGGCATGTTATTGCATTCTTCACCATTACTGAGATAATGACAGACTAATCACGAACACACATACAAACACATATGTACACAAAAAGCCCTTACCCAGTCTTCAGTCGCACACATACACACAAAAACAGACACACATCTGGTTTCCAGAAAATCCATAGTCTTTCCAATATGGCACCCGTTAAGTTGTCTGTCAGTGTGTGTCAGTGTGTTGTTTGTGCCTGTGAATTTGCTTCATTGCTCCACTTACCTCCAGGTCCTCTATATATAAACATGGAAGCTTAGCAAGTGATTTATTTCTGATGAAAGACACTGGGCTCCACTTGTCAGCTAGCATTTTGTAATTGATCTGTTTAGTTCAGCATTTCCATTGTGCCACCATCCACCCACAGTTAGGGATGCAGACATTACTTAGCACATCAGGTGTTAGCCATAGGTGACACATCCACATTGAACATTTTGAACATTTACACAAAACTAATCCCAGTAAATGTGGTACACAGATTTTAGATTTAGAGAGAGAGAGCACTGGAATCCAAGATGTGGAAACTGAATCAGCATTAGCAGACATAAAGTTGTCTTTGTGTTCCCCTCATCCACGGACTGGACAAATGAACAAACTGAGGTAAAGGTTCCCCAGTAATGTATCTCCAGGCCTGGAGTGCAGTCATTTATTAATTTCCTTGTTGTTTTAAGGGATTTTTGCTGTCAGCCTGGGCCTCTGCAAGTGAAACACAGGATCAGTTTGATTTAAGTCAGGTGACTCACTCTGACACTACACAGTTGCCTGGTTGGTATGATTAGGATCACCAACCTGCTGTTCTGTTCTATGCACTTGAAATGTCTACACTGTTCATTCCATTATAAATGTGTACACCCTTATACAACCTTAAAGCTTTAGATTTATCACACTTTGGGGATATTTTTACACCTTTTCCCAGAGTCTCTATCAATTATTATAACACTGGATTACCAATGAGATTGAACAACAAGACAATCAGACAGGTTAGAAATGAGCCAACAGTTTAGCTATTACTTTATCTGCTTTATTTGAAGGTAAAACTGAAAGTGAGTGCACCTGAAATATCTGTAATAATCCCTCATGGTGAAAGTTGAACCAGGAAGCTACCAGGATTACTGTTTACTGGAGAGTTTGGATCATCATTTTGCTACTCACCTTCATTTCCTCCTCCAAATATGTTAAGAACCTGTCTGATCAATATCACTGCCTTCCTATATCTCAACAAAGATTACATCTAAAACAATCTATCAGTGTGTTTTAGCGGTACAGGTGAGTAGTTCACTCTTGTTGAGGATCTTTCTGTTCAAACTACAGTCGTTCTGCTTTATGTTAAGGCTTACATTGGACATACTCTGCATGTGTGTGCATGTTGATCATGGTGCCCCTCACACTGAAGTTTAGAGCCTCAGGATAACAGCAGGAACTGATGGAGACCAGAAAACCCTTGTGTATGTACAACACAGTCTATGTACCGTGTGTGTGTGTGTGAGAGAGAGAGGGAGAGAGAGAGTGTGTGCGCACACATATCCACATTATGTGGATGTTGTATTGTGCTCGTGCATGCACATGCATCAACAGCATAGCAAAACATTACCTGATTTAAGTGCATGTAGAGTTTCCATGTCTCATCTTGTCCTCTGCTGCTTTGAGATTTCAGTGCTGCCGATCATTTCTTGGTATGTATGAATGAAGCCCCTCTTTTTGTACGCACTCCTTTTAAGTGTCAGGAGCAACTTTCACTGAGGTCTAACCCATGTCACCAGGAGTTACCTTGTAGCCTATTTTCAGCTTTAAGAAAAGCACGTTAGCAGGTACTTATGCTAGCATGATGAGAAAAATTAAACCATTATACAGAGTCATATAGTAGAAAAATATATATTGTGGAAATCTTAGCACACAGGAAACTGAGTGCACAGATAAATAGATTAATGAAGAGCTGTAGTGTAGCATGAGTGTAAAAACAACAATTTGCGGTTTTACATGCTTGTGTTTCTTGGTTGAGTGCAGTGACTGCTCAGCATAAAGGACAAACAAACAAGATAAATAATGTAAATTATTGAGCTTCAGAGGTGTTGGTGTCAGATTTTTCTTGTTTTACGGTTTAGAATTATAATTACCCACTTTTATTCTGAAGCCAGATGCTTATTCTTTAAGTGCTCAGTACTTCATTACCACCTTATTTTGGTTGATACAATTTGGTGAGTTCACAGTCAAATTGTAGGGCTGTGGTGTTACATTGCATTATAGTCTACAGGTGTTTCTATTTTTCTGGTCACTTGGTACTTTTTGTGTTTCTCAGCCTGTAAAACAACAAAAAATGGCAGATTTTTACAGCATGAGTAGGTCACCATATCACTGGAGGTTTTAATAGCACAGTATTAGCTGTATCAGTAAATAATATGATGGCAAGCACATAACAGACAGAATTACAAGCTGAGAGTGCCAGCAGGCAGTTTGGCAGACAGACACACACACACAGACAGATGGACAATGTGAAAAAATGGGCAACACATACATCTGGTGCTCAGACTCAGACGTTATGCCAACCTCTTGTGTGCATACACATGCACAAGTGTGTGTGTGTGAGACTGCGTGTGTGTGATGAAAGGTGCAAGGCAGATGGAGGGTTTACGTAAGCCTCAGAAATACGTGTGAAAAGGAGCCACACCAGTAGAGGCATGCCCTCCCCTCCCCTACCATCTATTATTTCTTTTATTTTCCCTCTTTTACCCCCTTCTCTCCCTTTTTCTACTTTCAATATGTTATGGATTTCTCTCCTGTCTCTTCCCCCAGTGTCATCTTTTACATCCCATCTTTTTCTGTTTAGGCCATCTCACAGAGCTCTGTGACCATTGTGTCCACAGTCCTTAGAGAAATGTGTGAGGGGGGCAGAAATCTCATGTGTGTGGTGCATATGGTAAGCATTTCTTTGTAAACTACAATCGTGGTTACATCTGTAGAGTTCTAAATGTCTCTTTTACTTTTGTGTTTCCTTGAGCGTCTGTGTGTTTGCCGCTGGGCTGAATCATTATCAGAACACATGTATTCTTTATTGCCCTCTGGTATTAGTCTTTGTTGTGTGATGCAGACTGTGTCAGTGCCAAGGTGGGCGTTATCATGTCATTACACCAAGCTTCTGCAACAAGTATCTGCCCGAGAGAGAGAGAGAGAGAGAGGAGAGAGAGAGGAGAGAGGAGAGAGAGAGGGAGGACGTGGTCTTACTGATAAAGTATTCAACAAGTTTGTTCACAGAGTAGCTTAATTATAGGCCCAACATCACCAGCATGTCTCAGATGTAACATCATACAACAACAAACAGTTGTGTTCATTTACAGAAGGTTGTCAGTTTGTGTATTTAAATTATTGCTGATGAAATCCTTTTTTTATCTTCATCAGCTGGACAGTGACTTTGTTTGTCTTGTGGTGCTGGTAGGAAATGCATAAGTGGGTTTATCAGTACGTGTCTGCTGAGAACAGCTGTCTGCTGTGCCTGTAAAAAGGGATGGCATGAGAAGGTTTTAATCCGAAATGAGCAGAGAGAGGCTAAAAGTCTCTGTGGGGCGTTTGATCCATTGATGTAAACAACAGTGATTAGTGCAGCTTTAAAAACAAACATAGTTTTGGTCAACAGTTTCAGTACTGCTTACCAATTAACTTTCAATGGCTGTAGACCTTATCCTGTGGTATGTGGCCATGATGTAATTGCTATAACACACTCTGAGGTGTCCTGGTATACAGATAATGTGGCTTTCAAATTATGTTAATCAACTAATCCACATCATTTCCATGAGTCTCTCATCTGGGAGGAGTCATTCGTGCGCTCATGTCTTGATTACTGCAACACAGATCCACATTTTTTCAGATGAAGTTCAAACAAAAATATGCATAATGCAATTACAACAGAACAACGACATCTGGCAGGAATTTAGAACAACAAAGATCTGTCTTCATGAGGGCACCTAACTTCTGTCTTCATGGCTGGAGGGTATGTTATAAGTATCTTTATTTACATTCAAACAAACCATGATCCTCATTGCTCAGATGAGTACTATTACAAAGGTTAGAGAGCCTCTGATTCTACCCCAGCCTTGGATACTTCAACCCAGCCATCTTCCCTGTGTGGTGTCTCTCGTGTATAGAAAAAGGCACAATACTGCTTCATGACAATGGGTCATGGCTTCCATTGCTCTGCAGAGGCAGCACCTTTTAAAGTCTCTTTCAGACTGTGAAGTAGCAGCTCAGTGGCAGTAGCAGAAAATGTAGGAGGATGTTGTTGTCACATGCGTTTTTTTGCTGCTGCATCTCAAGTTTGACCATGTCAAACGTTTGCCACTTGCTGCTGGAACCTGTGTTTGCCAGTGTGGATTCTGGAAGTTAATTTGGCTTTTTTCTCTCACTGGCTTAAACTTTGGATGAAGATGCTGGTGAGGTGAACACCTTTGATGAATAGCCTCCTCGTCATCAAACCCACCCACCCCCTCAGTCGCAGTGTTTCTTGTCTTGTTTGCAGCCAATCCCATTGATGTCCTGAAGGTCCTGGAGCTGTCAGAGAACATGGAGGGCGTGTCGCTGGAGGCAGGTCTGTGCACCAGCAGGAAGGACCGAGAAGAGACAGACCTCTCCTTTAAAATCGACAGGAAGATTCAACTGAGTGCACCCACCAAGCAACTCTTCCCTGGTAAGTTTTAATACGTTGGTTTGATACCGAAGTTAACCAAGTGTGGGTATAGATATGTTTGGTTGTTGAGAATCTGTGTCCTCTAATCTGTGTGTGCATTCCCACCAGATTCTCCATTCCCTACGGATTTCTCAGTGATGACAACAGTTAGAGCTGTGAAAGGCTCACAGGTCTTTCTCCTCTCCCTGTATGACTCGCAGGTATGTACCATACACACTACATCAGCAAACTTTCTCTTAGCACTCATTATGCTTAATGTTTATTTAGCAACTTTGCCAAACACAAAAATTATGTAAATGCCTCTAACCAACATACAGCTGTTTAATCTAAATGAGATGTGGCCAAATACGAAAAACCCAAGTGCACAAACTAAATATTTCTTTCCTCATTATCATCCCATAATCCCTCTTTCCCTCCATCCTCTGTGTCTCTTCGTCTGTCAGGGCACGCAGCAGCTGGGTGTAGAGATCGGACGTTCTCCTGTCTTCCTGTATGAGGACCACGAGGGTCAGCCACCTCCTGAACTTTACCCCACCTTTAGAAAGATCAACCTGGCTGATGGCAAGTAGGTAACTACACACACACAGGCACCCATACACACACTTTTGTGTTTGCTTGGCATAAAAGTTAATGAGATCAATTAAAAGCAGAGACTATTTAAAAAGAGAAGATTAATAATAGAAAAACAGTGTTTTGAGGCATTTGAGACGTTTTACAGTTTGACTAACATGTTTTTTTGAAATAGGTTATGACTATAGTTATCAGCTGATGTTGTCCCTAGTTTTCCTGTGACGCTGGTCGTATTCCTGTTTGGCAAGATGGACTGGTGCTTATGTGGAGTTTGTGTTGGAGTCTGTTGTGCTGAGAGCTGGTCGTTTATTGATATTAGCAGACTCCATTTCTAAGCTAAGGGCAGTGGAAGAGAGGCATTGAGGCAAAGCATTCAGGAGCAGTTGTAAACATTTTATGCTACACATGCTCTAAAAGTTCCCTGATATGGCTGCTGCAGGATTCTAAAAACACACTCTCTCAAAAAGAAGCAGCTGATTAAAAAAAATTGAATTTCTTTTCTTTTTCCTGCCAGGTGGCACCGAGTAGCCTACAGTGTGGAGGGCCAGTCTGTGACTCTCTACCTTGACTGTGAAAAGCAGGACACCCTGGAACTGCTCAGAGGTCACGACCCTCACGTCAGCACGGAGGGAGTTACAGTGTTTGGAACTCGCCTGCTGGATGAAGATGTGTTTGAAGTAAGACTATCAATGTGTGCACTTGTGTCTGTGTGTGTCTCAGGGTGTTACGTAATGTGACATGGAAGGCAAAGAGCAAAGTGAGCGGAGTTGAGACTGTCACACTGGAGTGAAGTGTAAACTCATTTGGCTTTGATATAAAAAAATAAAAATTGGCAAAAAATACAAGAATGAGAGCACATAATAAGTTCTTGTGTGTGGTAAGGAAGTGTCTCTGCTTGTTGCTACTTGTTTGATTTATCCATCAAATTGTAACAAGTGGATAAATATGAAGGCCTTTCTCCCTACACTGCCCTCCAGTGGTTGTGTGGATGTACTGCACTTTTACCACTGCTCCAAACCTTTACTGAAGCAAAATTGCAAGGATTTGAAATGTATGCTCATATAAAAAAAATATAACAATAAAGCAGGTCCCTTTTGCTATAAATATTAATTCTTTAAGTTCATCAGCAGTTGTGCTTAAACTCACACATCTTCCAGATTACTCACAATGAGCACTGGAAAAATCCTCCCCCAAATCTGTAGCTGTGTAAAATCTTTGTAGACTTTTATGAGTTCTGTTTCTGCTGTGTCCTCAGCAGTGTGAGGTCATTCTCAGAGATTTCAAGTGTGAACTCTGACCTTTGTTTTCAGTGCAATGTCAGGTGGTCCATCTGTTTAACTGAACAACTCCCAGCCCCGTGTTTGGCTTGGACTCCCTTCCAGTGTCTGTGGATGTGTGTGTGTGTGTGTGCATGCGTAAAATAGAGGGATAGGGCAAAAGAGTTTGTGTCTGTCTGTGGACTTAATGTGCTGGCGCCGCTTGAGAGTGAAGCTCTGGAGACGATTAACTGCACAGCAACGATAAAAACAGTCTTTGATCTGACTAAATGAACACATACAGTCGAAGATAAAGACAATGGAGACACGTGGATATGACATGTCATTCATGTAATTAATGACATATTGTACAGTGAGGATCAGTGATGACACCTCATGTGCATTGCTGATGCTCATATGGTTTCACTAATACTCACTTTTGTTTGCGTGTGTTATTATGACACAGGGAGACATCCAGCAGCTGCTGATCGTCGACGACCCCAGAGCAGCAGAGACGTACTGTCAGGACTACATCCCAGACTGTGAAGCACCTTTGCCCTATGAAAGCATATTAACAGAGGTTGAGGAGGTAAATTTCCTTCTAACACCTAATCTGAGAAGGCAGAGAGAGACCTGAGTTAGAAAATATGAGCAGCAAATGGTCAGAAATCACAACAGCCACGTGGGATACAGTTATTCGCCAATTCCTTACATAACACACACACTGGGAGGCATCTCAGGTGTTGGATGTTGTAAATCCAGATGTTCGCTTAAAAAGTGAAGGAGCCCCCAAGGTTTCTTTTGTAAGAAGAAAACTATTACAGGTATTTATGGACAGTTTAGAAGGTAGATATGACAAAAAGATGAATGGTTTAATTATTTTCAGTCATATATTTACACTAAGAAATCCTCTGGGTAACATAAATTAAAGGATCACTTTGGGCAGCAAAGAAACAGTCAGATATTTAGCTCAGTACTATCTGGTTTCCAGTATATTGTAAATACAGTATTTGTATGTGCAGATTGTATCTAAATCTCTGTTTATTTCTCTCATACACAGACAAATACACATACATAAATATCTCATCACTAGTTGCAGTTTGAACATCTCCAGCTGTTTATTTCCTCACTGTTGATTTGATACTTCCATGTTAAAATAAAGTTATAAAACATTAAAAGCTACTAGCGCCCACTTAGCTCTCACTCTCTCTCTTCCTCTGTATCCCTCTCTCTTCGTTGTAAAATACGCTACATGGTTTTGTGATCCAGCATCCTTTGCCAGGTTCTGTTTGCCAGTGCTTCACACTCCTGGGAAAAGTTTCAAATCCTCTTCTGTCCGCTGCTGCTGTTTGATTTATATTGCCTGGATTACAGCTCAGAACACTCTAGGATTCCTGGTTTACTATGGTTCAGATATTTTATTGTAACACCACCAGAAGTGCAATCAGCTTGAAGAAGTTAATGGAAAACATGGGACTGAGGTACTGATGAAGCTGTCATGCTGTAATGTGTGAGCACGAAGAAGCCAGAAATAAAAATGTTGAGTTCCAGGCCAGCTGTAGCTGCGCCATGAAGGAACTACACCGCTTGGATTTTTCATGATGTTCTTCATGTATGACTCAGCCTGGCAGAGGAAAGTGTTTCTGATATCTCAACAGGCATCTTTCATGTCCTACAAGTCATCTGTCATTTTCATTTCAGTGTTGTGTGTTTATATAAACATAAACATATGTAAAACAGAAAACTACACGTGCATCATCTGTTGCTGGGTTTTCTGTCATTGGCTCTGATTCTCTTATGGTTTTCAGGTGGAGAGAACACCTAAGAAACATATGGTCGAGGAGTTTGAGGAGTTTGACTACAGCGACCTCTATGATGACATCTCTGTCTCCACGGTGGACGCGAGTACTAATGTCACAGAGTATGAGGTGAGACTCATGAGGAAGAGCAGCAGCATTAGCTTAGCTTTGTGTCTCTGTGTGTGTGTTTGTATTTCCTGTTTTTATCTGTGTATGTTTGTTGCAGATTGTAGAGTATGAAGACTATGACAACACTACAGATTTCTACCATGTGAATGAGTATGAATATGAGGAAGAGTATGATGAGCGCTATGGACCGGCTGAGAGAGAACGGGAGTACTCTCTAAACGCACAGGTACCATCCAAACCATCACATGCCAAGAATATATTCAGTTTTACATGAAAAGAATCTCTTCTGTGCCTCTTATCCAGCTCCATTAAAGCTGCACATGTGTCTGTCCATCTCCTTTCATTAGGATGTACCGGAGAAAGGACAGAAAGGAGAACCAGGAATTTTGGGAGTGGTGAGAACAATACACACAGGTTTAAAAACACACAACCACACAAGGGTTTCATCATGTTTTGAGTTCTGTACAGATGTTTCCTGATCTAAACCAGGAAATCAGGAAATTAGTTTAGCACCATAATCGTCTGGGTAAAGTTCCTGTTCAGTGCTGCATTGGGAAGTTTAATGTATTTTTAATTGGATAATGAAAAACAGTAGAAAAACTGGTTTGCGTTTCTTAACATAAAGTGCTAAAAGGTAAGTTAATACTGATAAATCAACTTCCAGATATTATCAGCTCATGTAAGTTTGTAACCAGATAATACAGGTGTGTAAATATTGGTATATATGTCAGCTGATAAGACACAAGAAACTGCAGCAGAGGGTGAGGTAAACAAAGCACTGACAAATACAGGTATAAGATGAAAAAATTATATTCATGTGTTTTACTGTATATACTGTGTTAATTGTCCCTTGGAATGTTTTTTGCATTAATATGATGGAATACTTTGGATTTTCAGGTCTTCAATTTGCTGAAAAAGCCAAACACAGCCAAACCTGTCTGGTTATTTAACCCATAAACAATTTCTCCATTGATTTCCCTGAAATTTAACGAAATGATTGTTATTCATTGCCATATGAAATAAAATACCACCAGTGCATTTCATACAATGAAAAAAATCTATATTCTATCACAATCTTTATTGCTATTGTGGGCTAAAGAGTGTTATCCATACTGCCCACACCTACTGACTAGTTTATTTCTCAGCTGTTAAATGTCGCACTCCCTACATGTTGGTCCCGACTGACTGGTATTTAAATGGCACTGGTATCAAAATGTTAAAACAATACCCAAACCCTAAACCTCAGAGAAGATGTTAATTTTTGTGACCTTTTTTGCAGGGGACGCAGATTACAGGACCACATGGGCCTCCAGGACCTGAGGTTAGTGAATGACATTTACCTTGAAACACATTTTACCCCAGTCTTCAGGTAGCAGTTGAATAGTTTCCATTACTTTCTACTGACTGTTTGTGTTTTTGTCTGTGTGTTTGCAGGGAGAACCGGGGCCTCCTGGAGTCACAGGACCAGTGGGACCTCGAGGAGACCCTGGGGAGCTGGTAAGGACTGTCCTCTATTTAACGTGTGAATGACTGAGTCCACCACATGCTGGCGTCTCTATATAACTGTCCTCTGTCTCCTCTCAGGGCCCTCCAGGGCGACCAGGCCTTAATGGAGCTGATGGGATACCAGGGCCCCCAGGAAACATCATGCTCATACCGGTAACAAGAAGATACGCCTGTGTTGCCCGAGGCCTAACAAGCTGCAGTGATGTCACTGTGGCAGTTATTTGGCCCTAGTAACCCTTAACGGAGCCTCAGGGCAAATGGGAATGCTTCAATGTTCTAACAGAGAAATGGCCTGGCTCAGGATTGTTACATAAATTAACCATTTGTTTGTCTTTAACCCTCCAGAAACCACATAAAGCATGCGTTCTGTATTGTTGTCAATCTAATTTAGTTGTTTGTCAGTGTGCTACAAAATATACAATCCTGTGTTTACTGATGTTCTTAAGTGGGTGTTGACTTGGGTTGAATGTAAAGGACCATTGACCCCCTCATGCTCTGTGCAGAAGCACTTGCATATGTTCTGTTTCTTCTATATTTTTAATTTCACCCATCTGTACCTTCTCATGCAAGAATTAAATAGCAGTGCTACATATTGGCCACTGGGTGGGGTATTGAGTTCAACTTAAAAGCATATTCAATGTGTAATTTTTTTTGTGTGTGTGCAGTTCCAGTCAGGTGGTGATCCAAAAACAGGGACTGTGGTTTCTGCACAGGAGGCGCAGGCCCAGGCCATCCTGCAGCAGACCAAGGTGCACAGACCTCTGAAATATATTACTGTTACATATAAAGAGCCTAGGTAGAACCACTGCAGTTTGTGTGTCGCTGTCTGACTCCTTCCTCCTCTTCCTTCTCTTCCTCCTTCCTCCTCCTCTTCTAGCTGGCTATGAAGGGACCTCCTGGACCGCTCGGCCTCAGGGGAAGACCTGGACCACTGGTGAGTGGGGTCACATCATGTTGTCATTTTGGTGTGTGTGTATACGTGCTGCTTGAAGACTGCGTGTTGCACACGATGCATCCCAAAGCAGACTTCTTTCGAGAACTGAATATTGTACTCTTTTTGTCCCAGGGTGCACCAGGTCCCTCTGGGCTGAAGGGGACCAGTGGAGACTTGGGGCCACCGGTGAGTTACCTGGTTGTCATGGCAACGCACTCAGCATTTCACTCCCTTATTGTTTAACACTGGAACTCATTCGAGAACCAGAACCAGGCAGTCACCTGCTCTTTCTCTCTCTCTCTCTCCACCTTTTCTCCCCAGGGTCCTCCAGGACTGCCAGGTATCCCAGGTCAGAATGGACGACCTGGGAAAAGGGTGAGACTATTTACTGCAGTCCTCTCTCAACAAATAGTTTCCTCTGTTATCTGTTGTTATGTACTCGCTTCACAGAATGACCATGTAATAGTCTTTTCACAGTGAAGAATCTGACACGTCTATGTTGTTTGTGTGTCTGTGTGTTAATTAGGGTCGGTCAGGTACAGATGGGGGCCGTGGTGCAATAGGAGAGGCTGGAGCGAAGGTGAAGAACAACTGATGTCAGACTGATCACTGACCAACTGCTCTGTCTTCTGAAAATATGAACCCATCTGTCTTTTTATTCATATTTCAGGGGGATCGAGGGTTTGATGGTTTACCTGGTCTCCCTGGAAACAAAGGACATAAAGTGAGTTAGCTGACTGAATTAGTGAGTGGTGTTAAACTGATAAAACCAGCTGTTAACCTCTATGTGTGTATTTTCTCAGGGAGACAGGGGGAAACCAGGCCCTGTAGGTCCTTCAGGAGAGCCAGGAGAGAAGGTGAGAGGTCACTGCGGTTGTATTCATGTTTATGCAGGTTTGTGTTTCTGTCTGTTGGTATTAATGCTTGAGTTTTTCACAGGGCTCTGAGGGGCCACCTGGACCAAGAGGACAACCAGGTGATGCTGTGAGTGTTTACACCCAAAGACACATGTATTAAAAGGACTTGTTTAAAGTTTCACTCCACCAATTTTACATATGAAAACAGTTTTATGTTGTCTGAAAATAACCCTGATGATGATGCATAATGGGAAATGTAGGGTCCAGTGTTTTTGTTCATACAAGAGACTTAATCTCAAGATATCTCTGTACCTGCTACACCCCCCAACTTTATGGAAACGCAATACTAAATCACTAGAGCACCACTTCAAACTCACAAGTGATTTATTTCCCATCCTCAGTCATATTATGGTAAGAAACAAGTAAAATGTAGCATTTTATAGCCCCGTTGTCTGCTAGTACACCAAGACTCCAAACCAATTATACCTGTTATCCTACTGGAGACAAAAACATACTGATGTACTATACTTCTATACTTAAAATATCTCTTACTGACTCAGTATATTCCCGAGAAAGTAACCTTAACCAAACTCTAATTCCACCCAAACCAAATTATAATCCCCAAACAACCCACTTAGGAATGTCAGTCTTGGATCTACAACTCAAATTGGTCCTCACTGAGACAGAACTATAAGGAAAAACCAAACACACACACATGCTATTATATATTATATATTATTGTTGTATGTAACTGTGATGTGTATTTCAGGGCTCCAGAGGTTTGAATGGCCCCAGAGGTCGTCCTGGTCCCCCAGGCCAGTCTGTGAGTGTGAAAGTTACACCGTGTCTCACATACCACCTCTGCACACACACTCACACAAACGCACTCACACAACATTCACAGTCACATACATTCATCTCTACCCAGAGTAAAAGACATAAGATACCTGTAATTATCCTGCTATCTCGCCTTTGTGCTTATCCATGCAGAGAAAATAAGGCTCCTCTTAATATCCAGCTGTGGTGTCACAGTCACATAATTTCATATGGGAATGCTTAATCACAATATTGTAGTGGTTCTCAATTTGTTAAACATGATGTTATGCAATTCATATCTGTCTCTGCCAAATACAACATCACATTTCCAAACACCTGAAGCAGATTCTTTGTAGTTTGCACAATTTACATTTGCACTTGTAGCAACATAAGTTTGCACATGTTAGCATCTGATACCACATGGAGGAAATGTTTTGTCATTTGTTTAAATGACATATCTATGCCTGCTGTTGGTTAATTAAGCATTAAACACCTCAAGCAAGGCAGTGGTGTAGACGAATCACTGGGGTGGCTGATAATTTTTGGTTTAATTTAGTTACAGTCCCAGGAGGCTCATGTAACAAGCCTCGGGGATGTTTCTGTTGAAGATAGAAGGCAGCGGGCCCTCCTCATGTCTTCTCTCTTTAGTCAGGAAAAAAATATTTTTTAGGAAAAGAGGGCTCATGTGACAGAAAAAGCCAGAGCTAGAAAATAAAACCCACACAGGGAAATTAATACATGCAGTATAGAGTTGGCAGCTTCTCATACATCCTCCTCCAGTGTCCTGTTATTTTTGTTTTAATATTGAGGCCACACAAATGCACTCAAGGACACAGAAGAAATAATGAGTTTCTTGTATTAACTGTCTTCCTTTCTCTTCTCGCAGGGCATTCGAGGAATTGATGGGGTTCAAGGCTCAAAGGGAAACATAGTGAGTATAATGAAAGTAGTAGACAGTTGAGCCTTGATGACAAATCAGTCCACATGACATCGTTTCCTGTTTGTGACAGGGACCACCGGGTGACGTTGGAGCACCTGGACAGCAAGGCAACCCTGGAATCGTGGTATGAACAGAGAGCAGATTCTCAGAAATAAACCGACACATAAATGCATCTGCAGAAATACTAATGCTACACCTCTTCTACAGGGCTTTCCTGGTCCTCAGGGGTTAGTGGGGCTGCCAGGAGATAAGGTAAGACACTTTCAGCTGGATTTTACACTTTGAGGTGCAGAAGTTGTGAGTAATTGGCTGGTCTTTTTTGTCTGGTAGGGGCCTCAAGGGAAGAAAGGGATGCAGGGCTTACCTGGAAACGACGGGCCTCCAGTAAGTACATGTATCCTCTATATTTCCGAGGACTCTTACCAATGCAATGCAATGCATTCCCAAGCCCCTAATCCTCACCTTAAAATCACAACTACATGCCTAACTGCAGTAATGCCCTCTTGTCAACAGGGTCATCCTGGAAGGGAAGGTACTCCAGGTGAAAAAGGACTGCCGGTAAGTCTGTTGTAAGACATACATGTTGTGATGCTGTTGTTATGGTCGACAAGTAGGTGTCAGTCATCTTGATATGTTTATGTTTTCATTTGTAGGGTCCTCCAGGAGTTCAGGGGCCTGTCGGATACCCTGGACAACGCGGAGTTAAGGTAGAAAATGCAACACAGAGGATTTGGTTTGACACTGAACACTGGTTATCAGGAATATTACAATTACCAACACTTTAAGAATGGCAAGAAAATGTACTATTATTTAAATATAGAAAAGACCGTAACTATAGAAAAGAACAAATGTACCTTAAATTGGTAATTTGAGCCTTTAGGAGGAAGGACAGAATGGTAATATTAAGTGTCCAGAGTCGTTGTGATCTGACCCAAGTGTTTAACTTTTGATTAGCTGACAATAGAAGGATATTCTTGATGGAGATTAACTGAATGTGAAGATATATGTCAACATCCTAGTAATCTGATATGCTTGCAACCTCATGCTAATATCACAAACAGCCAGTAATATTATATCACGTGTTTTCTGTTTTCCTGTTAAATTCCAGTTGTGTTTGTTTCTCCTCCTGTTTGACAGGGAGCAGATGGAATCAGAGGATTAAAGGGAAGCAAAGGCGAGAAGGTGAGCGAGACAGAGAAGTGGTTCAGTCTGTGCACATGCACATACTCCCACAGTTAAACTACATGTTTGCATGCTTTTTGTTTTTACTTGTCTGTAAAACTGGATTCTCTGTCTGTCCTGCTGCCTCCTTCACTTGGCTCTGTCTGCAGGGAGAGGACGGTTTCCCAGGGGCCAAGGGGGAGATGGGAGCAAAGGGGGACGTTGGAGATAATGGAGCTCCGGGTGGACGAGGAGAAGATGGGCCTGAGGGGCCCAAAGGCCAGATGGGTCCTCAAGGAGAACCTGGCTCTTCTGGTACTCCTGGAGAGAAGGTATAAAGCTGTAATAGCATGTGTAATGCTAATTATAACTGACTGAAATATTCTCAAATCATCTTTTACAAAAAAAAACCTTGTACAAGAAAACTCACACTGTCTCTCTTTTTTAGGGGAAACTGGGAGTTCCTGGGCTGCCAGGATATCCAGGGCGACAGGGGCCAAAGGTAAAATAAATAAAATAATCAACGCCTGATTAAATTAATTTAGACAAATTACAGATATAGTGGATATTACTCATACAAAGTGAATCCTTCTGATTTCCTCTTCCCCAGGGTTCTGATGGTTTCCCTGGAGCAGTTGGAGCTGCAGGAGAGAAAGGGAAAAAAGTGAGTAGAGGGTTTATATCATCTATCATCATCTATATTAGGAAATCAGACTTTTTCCATTCATGTCCTGTCTATTGTGCTCTTACCTAGGGTCCTGCAGGACAACCAGGAACTGCAGGCCAGAGGGGTCCAAATGTGAGTGCTGTGTCTCAAAACGTTCCCCAGTTCTGTAGGTAATAAATTGTTCTTTTAAAACCAGGTCAGACAGGTGACTAGGAATTGAGAGCTGGAGTCCCGTCCCCTCTCTCCTAACAATCCTCTATCCTCTTATGAAAATGTATTTGTCATTTTAACAAAGATAAAAGGATTATTTGGATAGAGCCTCCATGAGGCTAATTGTCTTTTATCTTGGTTAAGATATGTTCAAAAAGAGGCACTGCATCTCCATTTATATTAGATATGAACATTCATGGAGAATAGGGATTAGCCTCAGTGCACTTCTGCTACAATACATCCACAAATGCAAGTACTGTGGTAGATTCATATATATTTATATCGATATATTTTTAGCCATGCAGGGGGAGGGGGAGGGATGCATCTAGGGATGTCAGTATGGTTGACATTTTTGATTTTGAGTGAAATGTCTCTCGAACTACTGGATGGATTGCCATGAAATTTAATACAGACATTCAGTCTGCCTCTCATTTACCAATCCACACACTCTCACCACAAGGTCCCTGCATTCATTAAACCAGTAACCTAACCAGTGCCTGAACATTCACCTGTGTAGAGGCTTGCTACTTATTGAACTGGGGACTGGTTTGAAGCACACCTTCTGTCTCAGGTCAGTAAAAGTTCAGGGCCATAACCAGATTTTGTTCTTACTCATGTTTCTTCTTTGACAGGGTGCACGAGGTGCCAGAGGAGCAAGAGGGCCAACAGGGAAATCAGGAGAGAAGGTCAGCTGACTCTGCTGTGAGCCAATACTAACACCCCATCAGTCATTACTGATGGATGCATACACTTTTACACTATTAATTCCCTCCGTGTTCTCCCTCTTGCTTATATTTTCATAGGGCGCCTCAGGACATGACGGGCCCCCAGGATCTCCTGGAGAGAGGGTGAGAAACACTCAGCTAATATACCACATCAGTTGATTGACTGATTGATCGTCTGTCATATTGTCTGCATTATGTTTTTTTAGGGTCCTCAAGGGCCGCAAGGAAGGAACGGAGAGCCAGGACCTAAAGGATCGAGTGTGAGCAACACACACGTTCACAAAATTACACGCTTTCACAAATTCTGATTTAAGTCTTTATCTTAATTTTGCACTGTGTGTATCAGGATAAAGATTTACAAATTTACCAGTCCTATTGTTGAAAAAGATCATTAAACTTTAAGATACTTGTAGTATGCCATGTAGTATGTTATTTTGTTGTGATAGAGGCTGTATGATATCAACATTTCATGGAGAACTCATCATTTTCTGATCAGCACTGTTCCATTTTTCTGTCACAATACACCAGAAAGAAATCTCATCATATGCTATGAATCACCTACAGCAGCCTGCAGGGGAGAGTTCTCGCATTTATATTTAAATATTTGACAGCCAGAAGCGAGAAGAGCGAAATGTAACAAAGAAACTTTTTTTTTTGTTCCCTCACCTTTAACTTTATATGAACTGTAGAAGCCAATTACTGTCCTTAACCCCCATTCATTTCTCTGCTTGGTTTTGGCATGTGTGTGTGTTTGTGTGGTTTTATGTGCGTGCATGTATGTGTGTGTATATAGGGTCCAGCTGGGAAGGATGGGCTTCCAGGTCATCCAGGTCAAAGAGGAGAGCCGGTGAGTGAGGCTTTAAGAGGTCATCGGTTACATCACTTTTTTTTTTTTTTTTTTTTTTTTTTGGAGAAATGGTTTTCACCACACACACACACACACACACACAGAGTATCTTTTATACACATCTTTTTTCTGTGATTGCAGGGATTCCAAGGGAAGACAGGACCTCCTGGACCCTCAGGTGTTGTGGGGCCACAGGTGAGCTCAACAATGTGAATCACTTGTGTTCTGTAATATTTCTCCTGCCTTGTGGTCCATGTCTGTATTGGTGTAACTGACCGAGTCACTCGTGTGCGTTTCAGGGCAAATCAGGAGAATCCGGCCCAGCGGGGGACAGAGGTCACCCAGGGGCACCGGGGGTACCTGGAGAGCATGGTTTACCTGGGGCTGCTGGGAAGGAAGGTGGAAAGGTGTGTCCGCACAGTTGTGTCACACTGATCATCATCTCCTACAGTAGATTCGTTACTTGTGTTTTGATTTAACAGTGTTTTTCTTTCTTTCTTTCTTTCTTTTCTTTTTTTCTCAGGGTGATCCAGGTTTACCCGGCACACCTGGGAAGAACGGTCCTCCAGGGCTGAAAGGGTTCAGGGGGAGCCGTGGAGCGCCTGGAGTTATGGTAACACACAGAGACACAGACCACACACACCACAAAGACATTACTTGATTTCTTAGTACTCTAAATAATAGAAGTGATATTTCCAGGGGCCTCCTGGTCTGAAAGGAGGATCAGGACCTACAGGACTCCCAGGAGCCATAGTGAGTTAAAATACATCCCTTTTGTTTCTATAGCTCATGTTCTGTATGACTTCTGAAGTCTGTTTATGAAAGGATATCTCTTGAGTTGTGTATTTGTTCAGTGCAATATTTTCTAAATTTTGTAGCAAGTTCAATTAGATCATGATCAGTTGATGTCTTTTGAACAAATTCATGAGTAACTGACTTTTTTATTGAAACCAGTGCCAAAGAGATTGTCATACATCCCGAATTAATTTAATCTTTATTGCCTCAGCACTTTCATTTGTCAAGTGGTGCAAGGAGCAATATGTTTTACCTTCTGTCCATAGGGTGCAACAGGTGAGAGGGGCCCACCAGGATCAGCTGGTGCCATCGGACAGCCTGGTCGGGCCGGATCAATCGGAGGACCAGGACCAATGGGAGAGAAGGGGGAACCTGTAATTACATCTGACTCTTTTTTCTTTTCCATTGTGTTTCATGCTTTTTTTTAAATCATGGCTTCCCATTAGACTTCATTTGTTTCAGTGCATTTCGTAAGAAAAACCACATTAAACTTGAACTCACTTTAAATCTTTGGTTGGTCAGTTGTTGTTCTTTGTGTGTCTGTTTGTGTTTATAGTTTGTATGCAGAATAACACATGTTAAATTTGTGCATTTGTGTTTCAGGGAGACAAAGGTCCTATTGGACCAGCGGGTCAGGATGGAGATCAGGGACCTATTGGAATGCCTGGTGCTACAGGTCCTGCTGGACCTCCAGGAGACGACGGGGATAAGGTGATTTGTGTGTCTCTGTGAGTCTGAGAAGCAAAGTGAGAGTGTGTGTTTGTGCTGTGGTAATATTAATAAGTGTGTATCCTCTGTGTGTGTGTGTGTGTGTGTGTGTGTGTGTGTGTGTGTGTGTGTGTGTGTGTGTGTGTGTTCACAGGGAGAGCAAGGAGGCCCCGGGCAGAAAGGCAGCAAAGGAGACAAAGGAGAAGCTGTGAGTATATAGCTGGAGAAGTTCATCAACATGAATTGTACTCCAGAGTCATAGTGGCTCTCATTATTTCTGAATGTCTCTCTCTCCTCTCTCTCTCTCTCTCTCTCTCTCTCTCTCTCTCTCTCCCTCTCTCCCTCTCTTCCTCTCTCCTCTCTCCACAGGGCCCTCCAGGCCCTACTGGCACACAAGGGCCCATCGGTCAGCCAGGACTTCCAGTGAGTTTGCGGTTCTGTTTATATTCTTTGTATTTTTGTTCAGTGTCTTGAAAACTAAGATACCTCAAATCGCAGTGTACCACAGACCTAATGAGAAACTCCTGAATCCCAAAGGTTTAACTTTCATATATTGTAATGCTGAATTGTTTTGTGCTGTTTTTCACGATCATTCCAGCAATTATTACTGTTATATAAGTAAAGATACCATTTTATGTGACCTTTAATCATTTCAAAGTTACCAGAAACTTTTTGCTCTTCGTCTTTGTTTCTCTCCTCCTCTGTGTGGTAGGGTTTGGACGGACTGCCAGGTCCCCGGGGCCAGCAGGGCATGTACGGCCCGAAAGGAGACGAGGGACTCCGTGGGTTTAAGGGCTCTAAAGGACCAATAGGATTACAGGTGAGATTTGTTCGCAAGTCAGGCTGCAGACCACCAAAGTGATGTCTTCTGAAAAGATGGAGTGACCTTGAAGCGTTACACTAATCCCTCTAATCCTGTGTGTGCTTTCTAAGGGCATGCCAGGCCTGCCAGGAGAAAAAGGCGAGAGTGGACATGTGGGATTAATGGTGAGCTCATATTCTGTTTAAAGAGCCTCCCTTCATTTACATCACATTTACTCTCATTCACACAATGAATAATCATTGCTTCTCTCACATCACATTCCTGGTTCTAGGGTCCACCTGGGCAACAAGGCCCCACTGGCCCTCAAGGACCTATTGGGGGACAGGTAAGTCTGACTATCATATTAATGCATCCTCATTTAGTCAAGTACTTGTTTTGAATTTGGAGGAAATACTATAAACTCTGTGCCGTGCAGGGTCCAAACGGTCGACCAGGAATGATTGGACAGCCCGGCATTGTTGGAGAGAAGGTAAAAAAAAAAAACTGATAACACCTTTTACATGTAAATTACAATATTCCCTCCCAAATAATTGATCTCATTCTGCAATTCTTGCTCTCACTTTGTTTCTACATTAGGGCGAAGATGGTGAAGCAGGAGACCCTGGACCAGTTGGTGTTCCAGGAAGGCTAGTGAGTTTGTCTGCCTTTTCTGAGGGGACATTCCTCGAACAACGGCATCTTTAACTTTGCTCCCTCCATCTTTAATTTTTATACTTCTATCATCATTCGTCTCGGCTTCACACATTCCTTATGGCTCACTATTACTTCAGGGAGAAAAAGGAGACCAGGGAGAAAAGGGAGATACAGGCCCTCCAGGAGCAGCTGGTCCTCCAGGAGCCAGGGGCCCCACAGGGGAGGATGGAGCCAAAGGCAACGCTGTGAGAACACTCACAAATAAACAGTCTTCAATACAATACAATATATACAATATAATGCAACACAAAGCACTGTAATACAGTATGAACTTGTGATAATTTATAATATAATGCTGTTCAATGAACTGTAGTAGAATTAGTGATACCATTAAATACTTTACTGTGCACTGCCTTAGAAAAGTAAAGACAGTAATGATCAAAATGGAGTAAAGTCAGAAATCTGATAGTTTGACATCTGTTTAAATATATTGAATACATTATGTGAAAATAGCTTTTTAAATTTTCAGTAACTACAAAACTGAGCTGAAAAAAAAAAAAAACTAATCAAAACACAGTAACTTCACTGTAATCAGCAAGAGAGCTATATCAAGTGAAAGCCAGCTGGTGAGATAGCAACGGCTAGCCTTAGCTAAAGCCAAAACAAAATGGATTTGTTCTTTTTTTTTTTCCTAGCTGTTATCTGTAAATGAAAAATTCCCTTTGTTGAACTTTCTTCTTCTTCATCTATGTCAGCTAAATTAGGCAGTGGCTAAATCCAACAGTGATGGAGAAAAAAAAAAACAAAACTGCTAAAGCTAATTTGGTTATCAAATATCAGTGACTGCCATCTCAGCTTTTGATTCTAGTGTAATTCCTGTGATTTGTGAAGCTTACCTTTAAATCAAATTATTTAAATTTATTCAATTGTACACTCCTTTTTTATACAGATTTCAGTATAGATATAAATAGTATGTAGTCAGACAGATACCTATCATATGTATAAAACAGAGATATATTTAATCTCTATAAACTATGGACCGTACAGTAAGTAATTAAAATAAAATTTATTTTCTGAAACAAAGTAGTGAAACGGACAAGAAATTTTCTTAGTAGATACTTTTTTCTGCTTGTACTTCCTTAAGATTATCCAGAGAAAATAATCAGCTGATAAACACATGAAATGAAGGCATTACAACCTTTCTGTTACACAGTGTGTTAACCAAACTGTCTCCACTGCTGCTTATGTACTTCACTGCTTATGCAGTGTCTGCATTGTGCTCTTTGTAGGACAGTGCATGATTCAAAACACATTTATAGCCTGCTGTCTTGTATACATTATTACCAGTTCAAGCTAGCTCTCTCTCTCTCTCTCTCCCTCAGGGTCCTATAGGCCTCACTGGGGACCTCGGACAGCAGGGGGAGGCTGGACCTAATGTGAGTGCCTGCTCTTTTTATTCGTCCTACTTTTTCCCTGCCTCTTCTTCTTGTTCTTCATCCGTTTCCTCTAATTCAGATTCCTTTGGAAGTTATGGAACTGTCTTGTCCTGTATTTGCAGAAACTGTTTGCTGTGTAATATACAGTCCTTAAAGATATATAAGGAACTCTGGTCGGAGAAAATGAGGAAAAAGCCAGAATTTAAAATGACACAATTTCAAAGATATATACATACATACATACACAGAACTACTATATATTTAATAGAATTCAGAGTCTCTTGCAAACTTCTGTGCTCATTATAGACCTGCCTTTTACCGCTGGCAATTAAAGTAGGAACTCAAGTTTGCCTTTCTGCCACCAGTTTCCTATCTTGACTTACATAATGCTTCATAATATCTTGGTTGATGTTGTTTTCTGGTGTCTTGCACACCCATACAGGCTGATCACCATGTGGTGGAGGACACTTAGAATAAATCCTCCACCTGTAAGACGTCTTCAAATTTAGTTTCTGGTCAAAATTTGTGTTGTTTTTCTTTGCCAACCATTTTTTCTCATTAGGGTGTAGATGGTGTGCCGGGCTCTAAAGGAGACACTGGAGATCCTGGAAAATCTGTGAGCTCCTCTCCTCTACTTCACACATCATACGCTATGACATCTTTGATATTTTTTAATTTATAAGCATTTAATATGCTGTCATCAAACAACACAGTGACCGGCCATGTAACCTGCTTCTTTCTCAGGGACCACCTGGAGCACCAGGTGAACCTGGACCACCTGGACCTCCTGGGCGGAGGGTGTGTGTTTTTGTGTTAATGTGTCAGTGCCTGCACACGCACATGCTTTCAGAATCTTCAGTTTTTTTTCCTGTTAGATTAAGTAAAACATTAACGCTTTTCCTCTGTGGTGAGGTTGGAGGTATGTTTCTTTATGCATTCTCACTGTGTGTTTCTGTTAGTGTATTTGTGCCTGAGTGTATCTTTATGACAGATTCAGGTTAAAATGTTTTAAAATGTTCTTCAGGGCCACTTGGGGAAACCAGGGAAGGAAGGAAAGGCAGGCCTAAAAGGAGTGAAGGTGAGAGTTCGAAACAACTCGATGAATAACAACTTCTAAATCCTAACCGTTTCTGTAGGTCACCCTGTTCCTCTGTTTGTTTCAGGGTGCTCCCGGTTTGGAGGGTCCCATAGGGAAAACAGGGCCTGTGGGTGCCCAGGGGCATCCTGGCAAGCCTGGTCCCCAAGGTCTAAGAGGGATTCCTGGCCCTGCAGTAAGTTTGTCTAATGAAAGCACAGAGTGAATCAAAGAAGCACAGAAAAAGATGAAGGTTAAGAAATAATTTCTGCCTTTGTGTCTTTCTCTCAGGGTGACCAGGGTTTGAATGGACCACCTGGCCAGACAGGACCACCTGGTCCCATGGTAAAATGACACATCAGACATCAGTTTTTAGAAGGTTTTTTTTTTTTTTCAAGGACATCATACAATTGTACTCAGACATGGTACAAAGCAATCATACTTAATATGAAAACAGCCTTAGATGAGAAGTGCTGTAAAACTCTCCTCTCTACAGCTAGCATCCAGTTAGCTTAGCTTGAAAGACTCGAAACACTTAGACACATTAGAGACACAAGAGTGGTGTCCATCTTATCTAAATCTCAGCAAGAAAGTGAATAATTGTGATAATTAATTTCCCGAAATGTTGAAATATTCCTTTAAGAGAAGAGATGAAGAGGGAGTTTATTGACAGTATGACAAAAATGCAAGGATACAAGGCTGACCTTATACAATCAGTTATATCTATATCACAGTAGTGAATGAATGGGTTTTCATTTGCTCAGCTTGTGTTTGATCTCATCATAACTCCATTTTCTCAGGGTCCACCAGGTTTACCTGGACTAAAGGGAGACCCTGGCAAGAAGGGAGACAAGGTCTGTGCATACCTTTCACACACAAAACATTTACTCTGCTCTTAACTGTGACATTGGCCATGATCTCATCTGTGGTATCTGTGCAGGGTCACGGTGGTTTAATAGGTCTGATTGGGCCACCAGGAGACATGGGAGAGAAGGGAGACAGAGGACTGCCAGGAAACCAAGGACTACCAGGTCCAAAAGGAGATGAGGTGCAGCAAACATACACACACACACACACACACACACACACACACAAGCCTGGAATACCAACCAGGCAACCTGTCTGCACGTTTGCATGTTAATTGGTTTGTGGTAGTTTGATTTCATGCCTCTCAGAGAACCCTGCTGTTATGTTAGGTGTGTTTGCTACATACCACGCTTTTGGACTCATGGTTTTGGTGTTGGTTGGTTTTGTGTTCAATATCAGGGTCTATCTGGCCCAGCAGGTCCCCACGGTCCCCCTGGCCCCACAGGCCTGTCTGTGAGTACACAGGATTATCTTGATAGTACATGACCTGCAAATATACAACACCGTTGTTAGCATAGAGTTTGGTGGAATATCAATCATCTTATCTCAACTCCTTATCTCTCTCTCAGGGTGCTATTGGTTTTAAGGGCTCTAAAGGAAACCAGGTAACTGTGATGCCCGTTGTTTTATTGGATTGAATTATTCATTGCTGTTAAATTACACTACTACCCAACTGATCATTTTGCTCTGTGTGTGTGTATTTAGGGTCCAATTGGCCCCAGAGGAGACACTGGGCCTGCAGGACCTCCAGGACCACCAGTGAGTTCTGCTTACAGAAAGTTAGTACATCCAGAATATTCACAAAACTCATTTACTTACCTCTCCTCTCTTCTCCTCAGGGACCGGCAGCAGCTGGAATGACCCGTCTGCCAGAGCGAGGAAGGAGAAGGAGAACCCACGACTCGGTGGATGGTGCTGCACTTGAACAGGAGGAGGACGGGGCTATAGATGGAGGAGAGGAGGAATGGATGCAGGGGGACCAGGCAGAGCAGGACGGTTGGATGAAGGAGAAGGAGGGACAAGGCATGGAGGAAGTGTTTGCGTCTCTGTCCTCTATGAAAGTGGAGGTTGAGGGTCTGCGTAACCCACATGGGACGTTCCACAGCCCAGCCCGTACCTGCAAGGAGCTGTGGCTTCTCCACCCAGAGCTCCCCAACGGTACTTTGCATCCTCTCAGTTTGTGTTTCTAGTCAGCTTTTTATCAGAGCCGTCTTTCTGTGTCTCTGTTTTCTTCTTCATCTAATATCACCTGTATCGACAGGATTTGTTGTTTTTTGGTGTTTTTGTTGTTGACAGCAGTAGTAGCCTTGAGTTTTTTGACCCTTCTGCCCTCCTCTTTCTCTTCCTCTTCCTCTGTCTCTCTCTCTCCAGGTGAGTACTGGATAGATCCCAACCAGGGTTGCCATAGAGACTCCTTCAAGGTGTTTTGTAACTTCACTGCACAAGGAGAGACATGTCTGTACCCTGACAAGAAGTTCCAGTCGGTTAGTTTACACACACACACACACACACACACACACAACTGTGGTTATTTTGAGGTTTATTTGTTTTTTTTCTTTTGAGCATTTGATGAACTGTTCAAAGCCAACAGAAGCCTTTGCCAAAAGCTGAGATCAAACTTCACTTAGTCATCGTCTGTGTGTTTTTGTTTGTCATCAGGTGAAGCTAGCTGCCTGGAAAGGGGAAAAGCACGGCACATGGTACAGTAAATTCAGGAAAGGAAAACAGGTACAGTCTGATCATTTTACATGCTATCAGTGTATGCTAGTGTGTGTTTTATACGACACTTTCATGGAAAAGGACTTCAAATGTGAAATAGTTAAATCACAATTCTAAACACTGCTGCAAATGTGAGACATATCTGGTTGAATGCCAGATAGAAGCATTTGTCAGCTCTTAAAAGGCACTTCATTTTATTAAGGGAGTTTCAAAGCAGTATTTGGCAGACACTGTGTATCTAAAAACACCACTCAAATTTTATGAGTAAAACAAACCAACACATCAACCTGAAGATAGACATTTGGCAGAGACCAGGAACGGCTACACAGACTCAAGTTTTCTGACTTACTGACAAGCTCTAGCTGATTTTAAAACAGGCAATCTTGCTTATTGTAATGATGGATTACAAGAGGTGCATTGATGCCTTAAAGGATAACTCTGCTATATTTGAACCTTGGCTGTATTTAGGTGTAAATGGACAATAAGGACAAAAATCTTTGGAATCGATGCAGTACTTTGCAAGGACAGTACACCTGGACTACCACCAAAGGCTGCTGCAATTTTTTTGCATCAGAGTACATCCACCTAAGTAGTTGTTTTTGCTACTGACAGGCTCAGATTGTTGTTATAAGTGTCTAACAACATTATGGATGGGATTCCTACAGAGACCATTTTATTCAAGATTAAGATCCTTTTTGTCTAACCAGATACGTTGCTATATATCACTACCAGACTTCATTGGCAAAAACAGTAATTCTACTGAGCAGAACATGGGAGCTACTGGAATATTATTGCTTCTATTGGTTAGTTTGTTTGTGATATTGCATGATACTTTTACTAATGGAGAGGAGCTCTATAATATTTTTTTTTTTTTTGTTGTAAGTGGGAAGAAGCACAGATGTGTCATCATGTTTAACCTAGATGTTGCTTGGATGATCATTATTTTTGTACCCATATATACTTTTACTTTTGTCGTGTTAGCTTGATGAAGTCCTGGTAGAGTCAAAATTGCCTGTTCTGTGTACTAAAATATGTTAGTAAGTCCTAAACACAGGACTGAACACACACACAGCTGCCTCTCTGATGTACTTCTTCTTAATTGTCCTGGGCATAATACTGATGTGTATCTGTGTGTGATTATGGTGCTTTCCTCCAGTTTTCCTACTCTGGATCAGATGGCGTTCCAGTCCACATCGTCCAGTTAAACTTCCTGAAGCTGCTGAGTGCGACAGCCAAGCAGACCTTCACCTATCACTGCCTCAACTCCGCCGCGTGGCTGCACACCACCACCTTCGGCCACGAACACGCACTGCGCTTCAGAGGCAGCAACGGGGAGGAGCTGACGCACGAGAACACACATTACATCAGTGCACTGTACGACGGGTGTCAGGTGAGTATCACAGACATAAAATGTGACTGTGAACACATACACTGGCGAATGTTTTCTGACCTTGTGATCGTGCTTCTCTCCTGCAGACACGCTCAGGGCAGGAGAGGACTGTGTTGGAATTTGACGCTCCACTGTCCAACACGCTCCCCATCATTGACGTGGCCGTGTCCGATTTTGGAAATGGGAACCAGAAATTTGGTTTCCAAGTTGGCCCGGTCTGCTTTAACGGTTAAACCGAGCCAGGGGGAGCTTACTGCAAGAGTAATTTAATAGGAAAAAGAGCCATGGACACTTTTTACATGCAGGGAGAAAACTACATTCAAGACTTACCTGGTGTCATATATTTATAAGTCGATTTACCTACAACAGTGTTCTTTCATCTAAACATTAGTTTTTTTAATACACACATTCATTCACATTAATTCATGTATCCTTCACATACCTTTTCACAGCTGACTCATATATTGTGTTTTCAAGAGAAGCACGTAGATACACCGATCAGACATAACATTAAAACCAGTGATACGTGAAGTGAACAACATTTATCATCTTGTTACAATTCAGTGTTCTGCTGGAAAACCTTGGGTCCTGACATCTGGATGTTATTTGATACATACCTCCCACTTAAACGTTGTTGTAGACCAAGAAACCCCAGGAGAATGCTCCCACCACACTACCTGACCTGGCCTCTAAACAGCAGCTGAATGCCAGGACCCAAAAAAAAAAAAATTGAATGTTATTCACTTCACCTGTCATTGGTTCTACTGTTGTGGCTGATCAGTGTTTATTGACTGTCAATCTCTCAGCATCTTCAGTTACACAGATTTCTTTCCTCTCTCCTTGTAGGAGAGAGTGGTGCTCTCAGAAATTCATCCACGTCTGCTCACACTGTTATTGATCTATGCACTCAATTCCCATTCATACACAGTCATACGCAAGCCTCCAAACACTATGATCAGTGAATCATCTTCACAAATACCATATTTCATCAACATTCACCCACTATGTTGTTCTGTATCTTCACCAAACCTCAATTTGTTGTGTTGTTTTTGTTATTGTTGTAATTTTGTTGTTATAATTATCTGTTATGTGATGTATATTGGAGTGTAAGTCAACACGGTGCTATTATGTAGCTCCCTGCGGAGTATATGTCTTTGTAAAAGGGAACTGGGGCAGTGCATTTTTTTATATTGTGAAGCCATGTTTTATATTTTTCAACATAACAAACTGTGGTACATGATTGCCTCAAGGTCTTTCTATGCGTAGTTGTGTGGGGAAGTGACTGAGTAACATATTTTAATAAAAGTACATAATGTACATTTAAGTTAATGTGATGACATTTAGTTTTATTGAATGCATTTGATGAGCAAAGCAGACAGAGGACAGATTAAAGAGACAGACAGACGTGCTGCTGGTTTCCAACCAGAAAGCTCCTTGAAGGTCTGCACTTTGATGTGTTCTTCCAGATTACTTGATGAACATATATAATGCATGTCAAATCTATTTTTAGGGATCATGGCAGTGTTGATTGGTCAGTTTGTCAGCTGATCCACCACTTTGGTCCAACGGCTATTGAAGAGATTGCTGTGAAATTTTGTACAGGCATTCACGGTCCTAAATGATGAAACCGACTGATATTGGTGACACCCCAACTTTTCCTCTTGCGTCACCACAAGATTGACAATTTTGGTTTTTAGTCTGAACAGCTATTGGAGTGGCTACAATGAAATTTGACACACATATCGACAGTTCAAGGGATGAATCCAGATGTCTTTTCCGATCCCCTGACTTTTCATTTAGTGTCACCAGCAGGTTAAAGTTTTCACATACCCAGTGAAAGATGAAAGATGTAATCACGTACCAGATTGGCACCAAATTTGAAAAAAAAAAAAAACAAAAACAAAAAAAAACAAAAAACATTAATGGTTCCCAGACAGTAAATAATATTGACTTTGGTCACATCACCATCACACAGCGACTTGCATGGCTGTAGACTTTTAGCTCTGCATTTGATCTGTTGTTCCCACTATTCATACAACATTTTAAAATGTTTATGGGATGTTTAATGGGCATATATAATGCATTCAAAAGAAGTGCATTAACAATACTGATATGCAAAGCCCCAAATGGCCATTAAGTACCCTTATCCTGAAAGGTCAAACGATTAGATTAGGGCCAATCCATTTAATGTGCTGTAATTGATCAGTAAATTCTTAAAATGTATTCTTGAGGCAACTGTAAGCCACTGCATGATGATTAAATGTGCATAATGTGCCCTGAATTCCATCTAAAAGCCCCTAATTCAGTTTTGAACCAACTCCAAAGTGCTATTGTAAGTGTTGAGTATGCAGACTATTGTCAGGGCTGGGTTGAAATAAAGACATGAATAACTCTCTGTAGGTCAACAGCACATGGACTAACTTTGGTTTAAAATTAATAACTCCTTGTACTTCCTTTTATAAGATCAAATTAAGCTGAAGATCCATTCTTACATTTCTGGCAGAGGCCTCACTTTTGGTTGACAGGAAGCCAGGCTTTTAATTAATTTCCACTGCCAAGTAAAATATTGTATTAATAGGGTTGTGTGTGTGTCAAGTGTTCTAGTATTTTGTGTTAAGTGTGCACAGCTTGAGCACACATCATTCATATTTCTTCCTCTCCCTGGCTCTGTCTTCACCTTTAATGATGACTCTTGTCTCTCCCTTCTCCTCTGTCTACCCTGACATCTGCAGCACATCTAACAGGGGGACATTTCCAATTGATGCTGAAACTTTAATGAGAGCAGGCAGATGAACACAGCTCATCCAGGAGTGTTTAGCCGCTAATTTTCGGCTATGAAATATAGATGACACGACATGAAAGTCAGTCATATCCTGTTTAACTACAGCCGGAGTGGGACCTAGCTTCGGGATCTGCATATTTGTACAAGCCTGCCTTTCATGAGGGAAGTTAAAGTCCAACACTTTAAATATTTTATTCCTTTTCAGTTTGTGTATCTAAGATAGACGTCAGTGTCCACGAGGAAAACGAGAAAGCCAAGAAAAAGGTAAAAGAAAGAAGTTTAATCTCTTCATTTGTTTGAGGTCAAACTATTTGTGACAAGCTAGCAACGTCGGTTGGTCAGTCGCGGCCGTTGGTCCAAATTTTGGATGAAATATCGCAACAACTAATATATGAAAAAAAAGAGAATAAACTTTCGATTATCTGACTTCAACCAGGTGCCAGTGATAGGTCAAATTGTCATTTCGTTTCAAACGCGTTGAACTTTAGCCACACATGCTAAACAGTAGCAGAATTTAGCATATTGAAGTTAGCTTCTCATTCGACAGATAGCAACTAACCGCCCGTTATTGAACCGTTTATTGTTGTGATAAGGTGTTAAGACATGCTTACAGAGTGTTTAAACGATACTTTTTATGTGTATTATTAATAGAATATAGGTTTCACAAATCTGAAACTGTGTTTTAAATAGTTTTTAGCTTCTCTGTGATGATATAGTCCAAATTGTACAAGTTTAAATGTGCTGGTCCAGTGTTAAAAAAAAAGTGATAATGCCTCTTTGTGGTTTCACAAATACTTCTCTCACATAATTTAGTCCAACTTGCAACAGTCTAAGTATGATGAACCTAGACCTGGTCTGATATAGTCTGGTTTGATTAACTTTCCCCATAACTGCCAAACTGAAAGCCAGCATCAGTGTATTGATGTCTTTGCTTGAAAACCATTAATGTATTGTTGACAAGTTTGTATTATATTAATGCATTATCTCTGCACTAGTTCTTTAACATGACTTAATGAGGCCAAGGCCTGACAATACTATCCAACATCCAATCTGTCACTCACAAGTACACCCACAAACCCATTAACTAACTGTGTGTCTACATCCTGTATGAATGTAATAGATAATCATCCTTTTCTCCCAACTCCTCCTTCTCTACACCCCCCCTTTCACCTTCTCCAAGACAGTTGTCCTACCCTGTTGGTGTCTGAGTGGCTTTTCCTCAGCATGCAGCCAACACCAGGACTATGTTCTTCTTCCACAGCCAGAGGGGGATTCAGTCACTCCAACCCAGCCACGAGCCCAGTACTCCATAACCCTGAGGCTAAGTAAGGGAGGTGTACAGTCCCCAGTGGTACCTGAAGTAGAAGTCAGAGTCTCCCAAGTAAGCTGTGCAGGGTCACAGCGTGTGTTTTGATTTTTTTTTTTTTTTTTTAATGCCTGGGGAGAGAAAAGGATGGTGATGGGTCGACCTGAAGTCTTTTGGGTGCTGCAGCTGCTGTTTACTGTCTACTTGTGTAAGGTAAGAAGACACTGTGCCCCTTTCCTCTTACTCTTTATCTCAGTGTTGGATAATGGAGTGTGTCAGAGAAGCCAAAAATATTGCAGTTTTTCAACTTCACATCAGATGCTGAGGGAGAAAGTTGGTGGGGTCTAGTTTATTATCTTGCCATATGGAGAGATAAAGCCCTGTCTTTTTTGTCAGATGACAGTTTTTAACCCTGGCCTTTTTTGTGTTTGACTTCAAAGCACAGATAAAGTTAAGTTCATGGTAGTAATGTACACTCAGGCAAGTGTGCAGCACTTCCTTTTTGTCTCTTTCAATCTTCATATCTTAATATGCATTTGTTTGCATGGGAAATGTATTTATATCTCCCCAAAAAACATGTCTTGTTGAAAATTTCCATTTGCTTTCACCCTGGATCTCTCTGAGCCTTTTCTGCACTGTGTCCAAAGAAATGAAATGCTTCATGGATCCACAGCATGAAAAGGACTAGATAAATATATTATTTGCTGCCAGGGGAGTTCAGGCCAGCATCTTCAGAGGCTTCCTTCCAGTTACTCCTAAAATCACAGTATTATAAATTTATTTTACAGAATTTTGCGTTCAGAGGAATCACTGCCATCTGTACTTTTGATTGTTGGACTTACGCCTTCCTCTGCCTCATTGTTTTGGTTGATTATTTAGGTTTTTATTCTTTTTATTATATGTTGCCCTGTGATGTATTTTGCAACTTTACCTCGCTCCTTTTCTATAAGAAAGCTTATTATTACTATATTTCCTAGAGGAAGCTACCTGAGCCAGTGACCATAAATACCCTGGAGGTGTTTCACACCACTCAGTTGTCATGTTGGCTCTATTGTACTCCTCCATCTCCTGACAACTGTGTTACCCCTAAGTGCTGCTGATTGAAATATTCATGTTAGTTGAGCGCATTCGCTGAGGGGTATTTTATGTATAATCCATGTGTATCCTGGGGGCTCTTTACAGAGAAAGGAAAGCATGATCATGTAACCGCTGATGAGAACAAAGGCACAATAAAACATTTAGTGTTGGTTAGTTAAATTGTCGACACAAAATCCCTCCAGGCGTGAACCACAGACTAGCTATGTTCTTTTGTAGTTGTGTTGCAGTAAAGAGATGCTCATCTTGATATAGGTCTATGAGAAGCACACTCACACATCAGCCAGTAACACCAGTGCTCTGTAGGGGGTCTTGAACTACCCATGCTCTCTTTAACAGCTCAAAAAACATCATGGTTCAATACGACTGATGTGTGTTAACAGTGCTTTTACACAGCACTATGCTCTCAAATCCCAAACAAGTCTATTTGGATTTCTTTTATTGATACTGAGTTTTACATTACATTTGTACATACTCCAAACAAGTGAGGCTACTAGGTAGGATAACAGACTACACATATATCTGTGAATGACTATGCAAAATATATACACAGCCATCTCCATATTTTCATCAAATTCACATCAAATGGGCAAACTCAGGTTGTGGCAAAAGGCAGGGCTGCCACCAACTTTTATACACATTTAGTTTTGATGAAATTTCAGAACAAAAGGAAAAATGAATTCAAAGGCGAAAAAACAAATTGAGCTACCAGTTATTTTTACACATACAGCAGTAGGGTCGGTGGAACCCAAAACAATAATAAAGTTTAGTCAGTGTGTAAATCCCAATTCCCTTATTTGATCATTCCCCGCTCCTCAATCCTCACTTAACCTGGAAATCATTCTAGTCCTCCATCCTGCAGCATTTATTTCTGCTTTGAGGAGTGAGGATGGATCTCTATGGACCTACACATCTTCATTGGAAATCTGCAGCTGACTGGACTGATATAATACTGCATTACATCATCACCTGAGTTTTAAACTGAAGTAGGCGGACAATTAACAGACTTTTTTTTTTGCTTAAAATTCACTATCTCATTAAAGTAGTGTGGATATGTAGTGGATATATAGGTCTGACTTACAAAAGAACCGTAACTTTCTTCTTTCGTCAGACTGAGGATCTACTGTTATTTCCCCATTGAATGTAAATATGCAGTGTGTAACTCTTCAGAATAAATAGGAATTTAAAAAATAGAGACAAACTCCAAACCAACAAAAGTCACCACAGAGCTGTAAAATCTGACTGACAGCTGATCCAGCTTAGCCGCTGTCATCAGAAGCAGATGTCGTTTGAGATGACAGTTCAGAGGAAAGGATGTCTCATTTCACTGAAATCATGTTTCCTTGTTTTCTCTCTCCTCACATCTTCAGTGGGAGTGACTAAAACACAAGAGGGAAATGTGGATGTAATTAAGGGAACTGAGATGTCCCTAGCGTTTCACATGCTGCTTTTTGAAATTTTCATTATAAATTGATTTACCAGTTATTTATCAAGTTATCATTTGGTGAATAAAATGTCAGACAATAGTGAAAAATGCCTATTGTGAAAAAGCCTGAGGTGATCATTAAATGTTTTTTGACATTGGAGAGGCTGGAATCAGAGAATGCTTCACATTCTTGTGAAATCTTAAATCATTAGTTGCAAATCATTTTCCTGTCAAACGATGAATTGGAAGAAAAACATTTCTTGCAAAAAAGGCCAAGATGGTGACAGTGTCCTGATTTCACACTACGCGCCAGTTCAAAGAAAGTTTGAGTATGGTGTGTTTACGATTGAGAAGTGACAAAGTGAAGTATACTGTATCATACTATAACAGTCTGTCTGTCTTTGAAATGCTTGGTTTTTTGTGTGCTGTTGATGAAAATTATTCACCCATTATGCAAATCCCAAAGGAAAAAAACTGCTGTTACTCACAGCTGGAAAAAATTTGAATTATATAATTTCCTGTTAAGCATAAATTTGTTAAATATGTTGATTGTTTTTGTAACCCAACTACAAAACCTATATTAAGACATCTAGTGAACAATACTGTGTATAATTAGTATGTAGTGTGGAACTGGGACAATCTTCAGCTCTGTGCCAAATTTTCTATTCAGCTCCCTTCAATCTGCAGTCCCTGTACAGGTAGACTCAAACACTGCAAAATACAGAAGTAGCACACTGGCCAGTTTTACATTTAGGTATTTTGTTGCTTCCATGGAAATGCTGCACACAGATCAAATAAAGCATCTTCTGAACATCTTGTACTTCCTCTCAAGTTCTGATCAAATCTGGTATGAAGCAGCTTGCATGCTGAGTTTGATGCCAGGAGGCATCACTGTCCACATGGTGGCAGTGTTGCATTAGTTTGCTCGTACAACTACACAACTCACACACACATACAGACCAGGGACAGGTCAGTCCAGAGCACTGTGCTTTCATGTAGGCGTTCGCATTTAATCAATATAAAGGAAAAGAGAGAGACAATGAACAGAGAGGAAAAGATAGGAATGTGTTGAGTAAAATGATGATGAAAATGCAAAATTAGGAGAGTACAATAAGAAGAATAGGAGTGTGGGTAGGAAAAGAAACAAACGAGAAGAGGATTAATATTGAATGGGCTTTTGTTACCTCACGTCACATTTTATGTAAATCTGCTTGTTCATTCAAGCAGATATTGTTCAAGAGGAGAATGTGTTTATTTGATGAATAAGTTGAGAGAATAGGTGTGAGCATGAGTGAGAGTGTGAGATGGAGGAGAGTGTCTGAGAGAGTGAGGAAGTGAGGGAGGGTGGAGGGAGGGAGAGGCAGAGAGTTAGTGGATAAATGAGAGAGCAGCGCTGGCTCAGCCACAGCGTCTTACTGCCAGGCAAAAGAAGGAGTCCAGGAAACACACACTCTGCTCAGTGGGACAAACCAGCTGTTTCCAGGAGCATCTCCTGCAGTCTGAGCTGGATGTTTGGATGTTTGGACTTGATGTGTCTTCACATGGAGGCATCTGGAGCAGCTTGCGCTCCAGGATTTATTCTCTAACCTGTGGCAGTGTAAGAGCGGAGACTTTCAGCAGTGGGACAATCCCGGCCCTGGTTTTCTCAGAAATACACTGTATTCGGATTCTTTAGCTGAGAACTGTTGAGCGTGTACACATCGTTTTACCTGTAGCATCATGTTGTCTACCTGCTGTTTTTAAACATGACCGCTGTCAACAGTTTGGACTGTGTGTGAGAGCCAGCCAGAGTTTTTGTTTGTGTGTGTGTGGTGTGTGAATGTGTGTGTGTCAGGATGAGTGTTCCCATGTTAAAGATTGGTGCGGTGCTCAGCACCATGGCTATGGTAACTAACTGGATGTCCCAGACTCTGCCGTCGCTGGTCGGACTCAATGGAACCATCATCTCCTCTGAGGGCACACATGAGCGGATCGTCAGTGTATGTATACTGCAAATACACACATGAATACACTGTAGGAAGTAATTTTATTAAACAGAAAACAAAAATGTGTTTTTTGTCACTAGAAGTTAATATTTCACAGTCTCTAAAATCTGAAGTTTGTCGGTAAAACTGTACTGAAGATTTTTTTGTCCATCTGCAACAAAAGTTATCTTGTGTTCTCTAAATGTATCTTTATATGATTCAGTTTTGTACCCTATAATTGTGATAATAATCACTAATGTGACGTGTTGTATCTGATTAGATAAATGCTTTTTAATTAAAGCAAAATACCAACAATAAGTAAAATTGGGGGAGGGGGGGGATCAAATTTAGGCATTAACACAATAAGAGACATTTAGCCTGCATGCAGCAAATATTTGATGTTAATCGGTGCAAAAAATGGAGCAAAAAGGTGCAGAAATGGAAAAGAAATTATGCTCAGAAGAACCAATTTAGAACAAGAACATGAAATAAAGAGCACAGCAGGTTGCACGTGAAGAATTAATAGCGCAAATAAATAAATAAATAACCTTTTCTGTTCATGTGAGTCATAAAGAACACATGTACAGTATGCACCCACTGCCACACACACGCACGCACACACACACGCACACACCCTCACACAGAGGGGTAATAGGATTGCTCTTTCCCTGACTTACTAGGGTGATATTTCTCATGGGGAAGGCTGACTCACCCGTGGGACAGCCAGTAATTTGTTGCCCTAGCAACATCCTGGCAACCCCAGACATGTAGATGCTGGAGCACTGCACATGCAGGTCTCTTAACTCTGTATATATATTGTGTGTATATGTGTGAGTGATTGTGTATTTGTGTGTGCCTGGGTTTTGCATGATTTAGCTCTCTGGCTTAAGAGGCACCTCACAGCTGCTATGTGGCGGGACTTTGCTAGTTCAGCAAAGTGCATGCAGTCACACACACACACGCGCATACATGCACACTGGCAAGAAGTGACTGAGAACAGATGGAGATGTTAGAGGTGCAGTGATGCTACTTAGAGACAATAGAGGGAAAACCCATGAAATCTTAAACTTACGATTCTGTAAGTCAAACTGATGATGTGTAAATATGACTGTGTTATATTTCACAAACATTTTGTTTCTGATGTACCCCTGCTACCCTTCATTTTCTGAATGGGTTCATTTGAATTGATTTTAAACTGGATATCATTTAAAAATTGATTATAAAGAAGTGGATATTGATTTTAAAAAACTGTC
Source organism: Lates calcarifer (assembly GCF_001640805.2). Lineage (NCBI taxonomy): Eukaryota > Metazoa > Chordata > Actinopteri > Centropomidae > Lates > Lates calcarifer. The sequence continues at coordinate 5,696,851 of NC_066837.1, forward strand.
CATCTGCAGTGACAGAACCAGGACATTTGATTCATTACCTTTACTGATTTAATCATACCCACCATTTCAGTAGTTTATCCATTACTTCGGTCTGTTTTAACAATTCACCCAGTGTTTTTAGACATCTGTTTTGACCTTTATCCATTCCTTTTTGTACTGTTTATTAAGTACTTGCAGCTTACTGCTGCAACCTCTCTGCTTGATATCTGGCTAATTTTCATGCATTCTCAATCTCAACACATAGTGCTCAGGTGTCACAACTGTCTCAATATGAAGTTACATATTTTGAATCTGGCTACTCCATTATCTTTCCTCATAATCCAAAGCAACTGCAGAAGTAGCCCTGGGTTACAAGTTCCAGCAGCTTGGGAATCACTGAGCTGGATGACAGCAGTAGACCTTTAGATTTTTGTGTTTAAAAAAAGCTGTTACACACACAATGTAACATACAGCACATACAGTGTTATATGTTGCCTTCCTTTCCTCCTCTACTGCCACTGCCGCTATATGTTTAATTCTAGCAAGAAATTAGATCTGTTAGCTCTGTACTCTTCTCTGTTTGCCCTGATCATGATCAGCCGCGCTGCCTGAGTAGATTTTTATAATTTTTCCCTTGTGTGAAATGAACCCTTAGGTGCCGTATGTCCTCCTCTGTTTAATTACATTGAGCACAACCGATGCTTATATTCTCATCCCATCCACGTCCTCCTCTTTTAACCCCTCCTCTCTCTCCCCTCCACCAGCTTCATTGTAAACTGGACTTCAAGGTTACCGCACCAAACCCCACTGATTGATTTATCAGATGTTTCCCTCCAGGCCTCCACCTCCCCCTCCCCTCCCCGTACCTCCTCTTGCGCCTCCATCCTCCCGAATTCCTCCTCTGTCGTTATTCTTTTTCAGGGTTTGTAGGGCAGCTTCTCAGCCAGATTACTGTGACAGGCTGGTGTGTGTCAGAGTGAGCTCAGTCGTGCCTTTACATTGTTCTCAAATGTTAACACTAAGTGGGTCAAACTGAAGACCTGGTTAAAATTTCACTAAAATGAGCTCATGATTTTACGTGTTCTCTAAATTTAATGTGTGATGACTAAAGTCCGTTGAAACCCCAGGGAACAATTGCTGTCACCTCAGCATTACCTAATGAGATCCCAAATACCCCCAACAAATTAAAAAAAGAAACATGAGTCATTTTATAACATCTGAGGAGGTATTTTAGAGCTATTAATAAGCGTATGTGTCTTGCTGTGTACTGCAGCCTTGAAAATCATCTCTACAAATGCATGTAGTTCTCACTCAAAAAGTATTGTTCATCATGGAACAAAAGATTTCATTTATTCTCTGGAAGTAGATAAGGACCAACAGAGTTTAAATCTTAGAGGCAACTGAATGCCTAATTGTGAAATCTGCGACAGAATACTTGGTGTTGACATGTAAATACCACTGAATTTATGGTACTGAAAGATTTTACCTTGAGAACCAACTATCTGAATGGTGTTGTTAAGGTGACTTTTTATACATCCAGAGATACAGCAACATTAACATTCATTTTGGGCTGTTAGTTGCCACCTGATGTAATTCCATATATTCACCCGTCTTTAGCTCTGTTTTTGGTCTCCACCAGCTCCTAAAGGCAGTATCTGCCTCTTTAGCTGCTAAATGCTAGATGCTGCCCTACATTTAATGACTCAGTCACAAGCCGTTGAGAGTGAAGTGTTGGTTTTCAGTGCCTTTTCATACCTGCTGTGGCAGAAAACATCTAGTAACCTTGGTAACTCTGATATTCCAATTTTTCCTCTTTAATGTCAGCAACTTGAATACATATTCTGTCTGAATTAGTGAGTCTTAAAAAAACAACTAAAATCACATTTCACCACTTAAATCACACAACATAAATTCAAGTAGCTGTTTTTTTTAAGTAAAAGCTTCCAATACTATAAATTCAGTCATATTTTAATTTCAGCATTATATGATATTAATGTGACATGTAAAGGTATTTTCACTCAGGATGTCTTTTGTCTGAACAAGGGAGGAAATAAACTTATAAAATATACATAATATACATTTAAGTTGAGTGTTGCAGGAAAAAAGCTGATGAAATATGTTGAAGAAGTATGTGTTTAATATGTGGATGAAACAGCAGCAGCAAGACCAGAAGCAAAGCCTTGTATTAGTATGGACTGTGAGTAGGTTACCAATAATTTTTTGTGCAGATCTGTGGCACCTCTGGGGAGCCTGTGACTTTTTGCCAGAGAGAACAGCAGCTCCGGCTGTGGAAGCAAAAGGTGGAAAGTCTCCAGTTATGCTGCTAGCTTTCCTGGACACAGACATGTGGAAGATGTCACGGCTGATTTTAGCTGCAATTGAGAAATATCCAATTTACACACGGATGTCTACGGTGCAGTCAAATACAATAAAGTGCAAAGAGTATGCTCTCTCCATTTTTTACAAATGTAAATGGACATTTAAATCACAATACGTGCTCTTGTTTAGAGCTCTTGAATCCCTGCTGAGAATTACCAGCGAGATAGAATTAGACAGAAACGTTTTTAAAGGAAAATATTTGTCCACCCAGTCTGACGACCGCCTGACCTGAATAACATGCCGAGATGCTGAGCAAATGTGTGTTGCGTTAGAAAACGCACAAAATAAAGTGCTTCAGTGGTATGACTCATTGGGTCCCTTTGAGACCCGCTTTTACACAAAAACATAAACACAAACTAACAAAAATACAGCAAACACAAATAAAAACTGCAATATGTAAACACTTCACTGCATTTTTGTATGTAGAAAAACAGCATGCTTTACTGCCTTAGTAAGATTAAATCTTTTTTATCAAATATGGGAATTTTACAATCATTGCTGCTCATGTCTCTGACATGCTGTACCCCTATATCATACTATATGTCTCATTCGAGCACATACTATATATGGTAGGCATTTGTATGTGCCCTAAAGGGAAGCAGCTCCTAAGGGATGTGATTCAGGGCAAAATATTCCATGACATCCTTGCCAGTGCTCATGGAGCTCGCAGTGTTTGCACATATGATGAATGTTTAATATTGAAGAGTATGTTTCTTTCTCTGGGTTACAATGACTGGATGAAAGGGGACACCCTTAAGATTTTATAGATTCAGTCAAGCTCTTTTTTTGACATTACACCAGGTATATTTTAAATGAATTTGACTGTATATTCAGTTGGGCTGCAAATAATAATAATGTTTCATTATATATTAATCTCTTGACCAGTCTCCCAGTTAATCAAATAACTGTTTAGTCTAATAAAAATGCCCGTCACAGTCTTCATAGTCACAGTCCATAACCCGAATTCGAATTTAAAATGACTTTTGAAATGCATTTAAGAGGATGCTTTTAAAACCTAGTAGAAATCACATTGATATCCTCAAAAAAAGTGAGCCATTAAAAAACTAAGCTAAACAATAAAGCCATGATTTACTTTGTGTTTTACTTTGCTGTGACCTTCTCCTCTGTCACATGCACAGCTGACATGATGTTCCTGCGGTGACTTCATTAACACAGCCTGTTTGTTTGCAGGGCTTGTACCCGGGCTCAGAGGAAGGCTGGCAGGTGTACAGCACGGCCTCAGATCCTGACGGCAGGTGTGTGTGCACGGTGGTCGCTCCGGCACGAAACCTCTGCAAACGAGACCCTCGGAGTCGACAACTACGCCTGCTGACTGAACAGGTGTGTGTGCGTATGTGTGCGTGTGAGTGTTCGTCTGACTCTGAGTGCATTCTGCATGTTTCAGTGGTCAGCATTGCAATGCAGCACAGGGGAAAGGCAGCGTACTGGAATGAAATATTCACTGGACTGTCTCTTTGTTTTGACACTTGCAGAAACACACATGAACACACACATACACATGCACTCAGGTTTCACTGACAGATGTATCCCTGATATATCAGTAGCTGTATCCTCTACAGACTTTCAGTCATTCAAAATGCCAAAGGAGTCTAAACTCACAGGAAACACTGACAGATGGGTGGAAGAGACACACTTTGTTCTATATTGCAGGGTGCAGCTCTGTATATTTGTATGCTTGAATGTCTCTGTGTTCATATATGTGTGTGTATTTACATGAGGAAATGGGTGTGTGACCGCGTAAGCACATTTCTGTTGATGTATATGTGCGTCCTGAGAGAGGAATAAAAGTGATTTGTGACAGAGGTTGATGAATTATTGAACACCATCAGGCCTTCTCCAAGCATACACCACTGCAAAGCTCACACATCAGGATATATACATCCTGTATTCCTGCCAAAGTAAAACTGAGCCACAGCATGCTATTGATGACATCATGAGGATTATAACTTTTTTTTGTTTGTTTGCTTGCTTTTTTCCATTCACTGCTGGTGTTACATCCTGTACTCTGTTCACACAAAAAGAGTGAGAAACCAGAAAGGTACATGAACGTTATCAGAAATAACTTCTTCCCCTCCTTCTTCACTCTATTCCTGTTGGGAGGTTTTGTATTTATGAATCTTAATTAGCTCAGCGTGTCTCTGGAAGTGACACCCAGATCCTGCTGTGAGTGTGAATATATGTGTGTATGTGTGTGTGTCTGCGTGTGCCGTGCTCTGATTTTTCCGCTCATCTCTGGCCTCCACAGCATGTGTTACAGTGAGAGATGTGTGGGTGGGTTTTTTTTTTGCGTGTTTGAGTGTTTGTTTGTTTGTTTGTTTGTGTGTCACTTCAGGATATCTGGGTCATTTTTATAGTGGATTTTTTTTTTTCTCCCGCTTGTTTTTCTATTTAATATCAAAAGAGATTTGAAGTATCTGGTAGCTTTTCACAATGAGTAATGAGAGGGAGTATGGGAGTGCTTGTTTCTTCACAACATAACACACTGTAGGTGAGAATTTCAGTTTAAATGGATCTAATGAGATGCTCCCTCGAAGGGAAATATGATTTATGTGTCTTGTTGTTGAGCTAAGGTGTTTGGAATACCTAATACTCATACATAAGCTATATATAACCCAAAAACATATTTCTTCACACTTTTGGTTTTATTCGCCGTCTCCCCTTTTAAAATTGAGTTGAAAGGAATTTTGTGTGTGGTGCACACAGCTTTAAAAAATTACATGACAAAAAACTCAGTAGCAGTGTGTTTCCAGAACCACTTTCAACGTTATTTTGGATAATCCGCAGACCTTGCTGTAAACGTTTTTATCTGCAACCACTTTCTGCTGTGGTGTTTCCTCTTTTCCTCATGAGGTTGACATTTTTAGTTCATAGTGAAATTTCTGGATATTTAAGGTCCCCAGCGGATAAGTTCTGATGACTTTGGTGATCCCCTCAGTTTTCTTCTAGCTACATCAGGCCCGATTTTTCATTTGTCCAATACTTGACACTAATTCCTGTGATCAAGTACCTGCAAAGCTAATGACATTGCCATCAGCCTCCTCTACAGTTTGTGTCAAGAGCTAATTAGCAAATATTCACATGCAGCACCTGCTACACATTGGCATGTAAGCATTATCATTTTGAGCATGTTAGCATGCTGATGTTAGCATTTAGCCAAAGGCACCACTGTGCAAAAGCACAGCCTCACAGAGCTGCTTAGTCGGCTGTGGACTCTTAATCTTGTTGACTTGTCAAGGCAGATGGCTGCCCACCCTGGGTCCAGTTCTGCTAGAGGTTTCTTCCTGTTAAAACGGAGTTTTCCTCTCTGCTGTCGCCAAGTACTTGGGTTTCTCTCTACAGTATTGTAAGGTGTAAAACCTCACTCTGTAAAGTACCATAATGTATGTTAAGATTTTTTATAAGATACCTGATATAACTTCAAATAATTAAATCAGTATTGTCACAGTAATCAGACTCACTTGCAGCTCATCTTTGATGCACGCACTGTAAAAGCATAGCAACAAGTATCTAAAACTGAAATGGGATGTCTAAATACTATAAAGAATAAATAGTGCCTGTGTGTTCTGTAGAAGTTTCACAAAGTCATGTTTCAATGCTGTAAGTAGCACATGAAATTGCATTTTTATCACCACTGTGATGAGATAGCAGAAATCTCATAGATGGATATCTCTTGGGGAGATAAAACCAAATCAAATCTATCTGCATGGCTAGATACCACAAGAGGTATTTAAGAAAACTTTTTTGTATTTTGTGTGTGAATTCAGTGCACTAACCCTTTAAGTATTCCACCACATCACCAGACAGCCATATTGGTAGGCAAACAACAGGTGTTTGGAAACAAATAACAGGTGGCAGTCAGTCAAACAAAAGCCAAAGCTAATCATAAGCATTTCTGGCAGGTTGCTAACAGTAATCACTCATAATATCAACCGTGTGTGTGCATGTGCGTATTAGGTTCAGAATGTGAGTCAGTCCATGGAGGTGGTAGACCTGCGGACATCCAGAGACCTGCAGTATGTCCGAGACTCTGAGCCGCTGCTGAGAGGAGTGGACGGACGTTTACACACTTATGTGGCCAACCCCCGCACTCTGACGGCAAAGGGCCTGCAGGTATACACACACAAACACACACACGCACACACACAGCATCAGACACCCAGACACACGCACAGTGTAAGACGGTTGCTGTAGGGAACATATAACCTTTGGTGTGAAAACATTGATTTCACGCATGCCAAGCCGAAGTTTCCTGCCTGTATTCAGACACGCGAGGATCTTTCATGAAGGGGACAAAATTTGTCTTGAAGCTGTCAATTTGCTGGCTTCAGATCTGCTGTGTAAAAGTCTTGTACACAAGGTGCCAACAAAACTGCAGCATCACTGCACACATTATGACTTCAAGCTGTCCAAAAAGAAAAAAAAAGAAAGAAAGATTCTGTCTGAAATTTTAATACTAATCATGAAATTTATATAATATTGATGCACAAAAGCAGCGGAAGTTTATCTACAACATACAGGTTTTGTCAGTGCTTTAACTAAGCACAAGAGGAGATAAGATTACCTTGCTAGATAAGTATCACCTTTTATTGTGGGAATTCTAAATGTATTTCACTTTTTAAATTAGGAGCACTAATCTCATCAGGCTTGGTGTTTTCTGCCATGATGCCGCTGGCAGGCATCTGTACCAATAACAAAGCAGCAGGGTAGTGGAAGCTTATCTGATGAGCCACAGAGAATGAGAGGCTATGGATCTGAGGAATAAGCGCTGAATGATCTCAACTGTTAAATAAGCTGTGAAAGTGTTGGTTTAATGTCTCCAACTGGCTGCTCTGGACTCCTAATGACACTGAACTAAAAGCTTGTAATGCTGTATACTGTTTACACCCATGTGTAATTTTCCCTGTAAACACTGATCAGGGGATTTTGATGCAATGATACATGAGAATTGGGCTGAGTGTAAATGTAGGTCACATTTAACCAGTTGTTTCAACAGTATCGGTGTCTGTATTTCAGCTCATTGTTTTATTAACCTTGACATCTGTCTTTTTTTATGTGCAAATAACCAGAAAAATAACAGAATTGTTGGTACAGACCAGTAATATCACCTTTTTCTGAAGGCACATGGTTTCATGATGCTGTCAGACCAGATCTCACTCCCAGCTCCCTTCAGTGAGAAACAAGGCAAACATATTATCTGACAGACGTGAATTGATCCTGCCTTGTTCACCTTGCTTAGCGTTCAATGCAATTGAATTGTACAGCTCTCCTAAGTAATTTCAAATACAGGGTGGTCTAGACTGTTGTTTAGCATGTAGCCAGGGCTCAAATCCTTCAGAGCCAGGACAATGGCAAAGGCAATTTGAGGTCTTTTCAAAGGTAGCAAATTCCACATTTCAACACCTCCGCTGTTTGACTCACAGCTGCCAAGCTAACTAGATGCTGACTTTAGCGACATATTTACTGTAAAGATACTTCTTGCTTTCTCTGAAAGAAAGCAAATAAGCACATATCCCAAAATGAATTATTGAATTATTACTTTAAAATACCAAACAGCATAACACAGATTAACTGAAAAATTTAATTAGAGGCTCATGAACCCAACATTTAAAAGCATGAGATACTATAAGAACCCAAGAGAGGCTCCATAGGAGGTCCACAAACACAGACACAGCAAGAAGTAACATGCTCACACAAATATACACATGCACACTCACACACACACACACACATACACTACCCCTTACTTCCCCAAATAAAGAGCATTACCGCCTCCCCATAAATCCATTCTGCCTTTCATCTTGTGCCGAGCATCTTCTTAACAACATCACGGGGCTCTGGGGTCTGTTTTTAAGTTTTTATACAGTTAGTTTTTGTGTGTGTGAGAGAGAGAGAGAGAGAGAGTGTGTGAGTGTGTGTTTGTTGCTCCTTGGGGGTTTTCACAGTCATAAGCTTTTGCCTTTGCCTTTTGCCTCACTGAAAAGCAGAACTAGTGAATATTTATGTGCAACTACAGTAAGTTTATCAATAACTAAACAGTATTTTTATCCTGTAGGAGGAAGGGAACAAGGGAGAAGGAAGATGTCAGAGAGATTAAGACAGACTGATAGATGGATGATAGAGGGCTTGAGAGAGATAAAGGAGAAAATGGGGGAATAGAGAGAAAAAGCTGTCTTATTGCATATTACCATTTTTCCCTGTGGGAGGGAGGGATGAGAGGAACGAGCAAAGTGAAGTTAAGAGGGGAGGTAAAGGTCAGGCAGGGAGAGGGGGAGAGATAAAAGACTGAAACTGGAGGGGAGAGATTAGAGAGATGCAGATGAAGGGAGAGACATGGCAGGGGATGGATTAGCAAGGTAAAGTGTTTACTATCCAACAGGCCATGACATTTTCAGCATTTTGTCAAGATCGATTTTAATGCATATTTAATGAACTTAAAATTACATGCAAATAATGATGCCAATACCAATCAGTGAGGACGAGGGAGACAAATTTAAGATCCACCCAAGCTATCACAGAATTATCACACTGTGCTCTTATGACACATAGAAATTGGTGCTACAGCTTCAGAAAATATTTTGAAGTGATGTCGGAAAAGTATTTAGGTCCTGATTTCAAGATAGCAGGGGAGGGATTAGAGACACAAAGTGTTTGACAGACTGCCAAGCCTCTTTCCTGGATGTGTTGTTGTGTTTGTGTGCGGGGGTGTGAGATGTTCTGAGGAGATGATGAGGTTTTTGTCTGTGCTTTTGACACTTTTTTAAAATCCCCTCTTTTTTTCATATCGAATCCAACTCCTCTCTTGACACAGCAAACAGTTTTTGGGGAATTTAAAGGTGAAACACATCTAAGTGTCAAGGCTATAATAGAGATATAAAAGGGGTAAATAAGGAAAGCCCTTTATCCTCCTGCTGCACCACATAGCTGTGCCATACATATATTTCATACACTAAATATTGATCTTCCTTCAAGCTGATTGCATGAAAAGTCCTGTTGTCTCCTTTTATGCTGGCTCAATTATATGTGAGAGCATTTTAAAAAAGATCAATTTTCGGTTAGAAAAAAGCTGACTTTAAGTGTTGATGGGAGGCCAAAATGCAAAAAAAAAAAAAAAAAGATTCATCCATCCATTTTCTGGGTGCACTGCCAGCAAACTGTGCAGAGCATCCCAGACACACTTTCCTCCAGCCACATCTTTCATCTCCTCTTGTGGGATTGTGAGGCGCTCCCTGGACAGATGGGATATGTAGTCCCTCCGGCATGTTCTTGAGGTGGGGGTGCTCTTTCCATTTGACTAACGTGGCTCGTTGCTTCCCGCTCACTTCTGTTCCTTGCATCATAGCTCCTTTGAGAGATGAGAGGAGGAGACGCAAGGATGGAGATGGCAATTACTCATGACACACAGCGTCTTAAATGTTAAATGTGTAGAAATAATTAAGCAGAAGGAGAAAAACATCACACTCAACCAATTTTTTTTGACAAGTCCAAAAAGTACAGAAAGGGTTTGAACACCCAAATCAATTAGACTTTTCCTTTCATTCAGCTTTCAAAGTGAAACTAGAACAGAGGGGAAATTCACAGATGTTGTGGCTATGCCATCTTCTCTGTGCAGTAGTCTGTCAGTTCTATGGCTGAGTCCTTTAACTTTTCACCAGCATTGAAAACCCATCAGTTGATTACCAGCAGGTGCATCACATGGGTTTCTGCAGAGGTGTCCTCAGACCTGCCTCACTGAAGCACACTGAAGAAACCATATAAAACATCTTTGCATTTTTCCTACTGTTAATTTTTGATATTGAAAACTTACTGACTGATTTAATTGACTTGGGTGTGTGAACCCTTTTTGTACTTTTAAGAAAAGAAATTTATGGATAGGAGTGAAAGAAATAAATAGGAGTGAAAAGAAAGTGAAAGAAGGAGTGAAAGAAATAATAACAATACAGAATTAATTTAATAACTTGTCTGTGAGCAGCCACAGGCACAGCAACTGATACATTTCAGCCTCTAGCTTATTAGAAAACAATAACCGTGACTGTGCAGCTGTATATTTTTTCTCAGACAACCAAGATGCACTTGAAATGGGAAAAAAGAGAAGAAAATGGCTGGTGAATAAAAAGGAGACTCCATTTTTATGATTAATTCATGATAAAATTGATCACATTATATGCATGTGTAATTTCTTAATATTATGAATAATTAATAATATTAAATTCGGTAGTTTGTTTCTGATCTACAGTATTACAGTCATGCGGTAAAATTAATATTCACGTTGAATACACTGAATACACATTCAAATTGAAGGGATGTTGCTTTCCCAAAAAAAAAAAAAAAAAAAAGTCTTTATAGAATACACCTGTGGTTCTTTGCTCAAAGCTCCAGTGGAAGCCTCCTCTTTCCTTGCTCGATCAATTTCCAGGTCACAGGCTGCAGGATGGATGAGCGAGGACTGGAGAGAGCATAATTAGCTGAATGAAAAGCACCCTGAGTCTACTCTGGGGTCTCCTCTCACTTAGACAAGCCCAGACTTCATCGACAGGGAAGTAGTCACACTCAGAGGACGTCTTGACCAGACGCATAAAACTACCTCAATTGGCTGTGAAGGAGCAGTGGCTGCACTCCAAGCTACCTCACCCAAAAGAGAGAGAATAATGGATGCTGTATCAGATTTAACCACATTAGTGTGTACCCCATCTTCTCTCTGACTTATTTTTCTTCCTGCTTTTTTCTCACCCACAGGAGTTAAAGGGCCAGATGTCTCAGTTACGGCCCCTTCTGTCGGTGGTAGAACAGTACAGATTGGACCTGCAGACGCTGGCCACCCTGCGGCTGGAGCTCCTCAACCTGTCAATCATCCTGACAGCCATTCAGGAAGAGATCGGAGCGTACGACTACGAGGAGCTTCAGCAGAGGGTTTTACTGCTGGAAACCAGGCTACACAGCTGTATGAACAAACTGGGTATGTACCAAAGGGGAAGTAATACACACAAATATGAAGAAAAGTATGACATATGATTCCTTCAAATGGTACCCACAAGGCTGTGCTTTCAACATGGAGAAGTCAAGTACATAAAATATCAGACATTCAAGTGGTTTGAAGGGGCACTCCGGTGATTATACACATGAAGATGAGTTCACTCATCATAAGGAGTACTACTCAGTCTGTGAAAACAGTTGCATAATGTCCTCTGTGGCTCTGGAGGGGCTTTTTAAAATCAGAGAAAACATCCTGGATTTGGCAAGTGCCTTTTAAGAGAAAATCTGCATTACAAACTGTAAAGGTAGACAAATGTACAAATTTACCAATGAGGGAGCATCTAACATAAGATGCTGTCAAGCTGCATAATGCAAAATTGTGGGATCTAGTGTTTTTGGAGAAAGAAGCCCTCACTAAAGATTAGAAATCAGGATATCTTGGCATCAGATTTACACATTTTTACAGTTCTTTTTCTTAACAAATTTCTAGCATATTTTACACAACTGCAGTCCTAAATTCCTCCATGATGGAAAATAAAGACTGGACATTGCCTAGTATAGTTACTAAAAATGGATAATGGGTTTGACAGACAATAGTTAGATGGGAAGATTGATACCACTCTCTTATCTGCGCAGTAAATACTGTGCATTGTTATAGCCAGCAGCCAGTTAGCTTAGCTTAGCATAATGACTGGAAACAACTGGCCTTGCTCTGTCAAAAGGCTGTTCCCTGTTTCCTTAAGCTTTACATCTCACCCTCTACCAGACAGCAGATAAGTTTATTTCACAAAATGTTAAACTGTTGCCTCAAGTGGGCAGGTGCTCTAACATGAGTTTGACAAGACCATTCATAGGATTGAGACAGAGGTAGAGTTACTTACTGTGGTGAAAATTGAATAGTTAATGCATATTGAGCCAATGAATGGCAGTATAAAGGAATTATGCTTCAGAGTTGGTTTGCGATATTTCTGTGGGTGTTTTGATAAACGTTTTTGCAGTGAAAAATAGTCAGTATTGAAATCCATTATGAGTCCAAGCAGCCCACAGTCTCTATTAAAATTCTCAAGGTGAGTTTTTTTGTACTCAAAAGATTTTGGGTTGTGTATGACTTAAAGGTCACAGTTGCATTCAGTACCCTGGGTCAAGGTTTGGCAGCTAAAAGACTTAATTAATATTTTGATTTAAAAAAATTAATTAATACAACAAGAAAAAGCTTTGACCAATATTAAAACTTAACTCAAAGTCAAAACTGATGCAGAAAAGCGGTTATCAATAGTCAGACTGGTACGTACATACTTCCCTGTTCTGACACATGATTCTATTTAATATGATTTAATATGATACATTCATCATTTGTTAACAGGTTGTGGTCGTCTGACTGCAGTTAGCGGCCCGATCACCGTGAGAGCTTCAGGGTCCCGCTTTGGCTCCTGGATGACTGACGCCATGATTCCCAGCTCCGACAGCAGGGTAGGTGTACAGTGTGTGTGTGCATGTGCGTGTGTGTGTGTGTCTGTGTGTGCATGACAAGTGAAGCAGCTGTTGTAAATGTGGTCATAAGGTAGCCATGCTCTATATTTTTGTAAATGTATTTTTTCTGTCTCTTTCTACTTTTAACATGACTCCTGTGTGCACTCTGTCACCACTCACTACAAGCCTCACCCATTTCCTACAAACACACATGCTCTGTTCAGGGAGCGCATATTAAGCTAGTTGTCAAGGCGACTGTCTCCCAGTTGCCAGGTGTGATTTATATCGCCATGGTGACCCTTGGCTGTTCCCTATTAGAGCCTCTCCCTGGTGATAAGAAGGAGCTATACACAGCAGCAGTATCCCAGTTATCGCCTCGTGTTTCCCAGTAACCAGTCTGACTGTTGTTACAGTTACAGGGTTATGAGTTGGGGCTCATTCCTGGTCCCAGACGTGTCTGTTTGTATCTTCATCCCAAGAATAGGAAGCTTATTTTCAGCCTCTGTCTTTTAATGCTGCCTGTACGACGTTCCTGAGTATGTGTATGACATTCAGCAATGCACAAGATGTTCAGTTTACACAAATACAGTATATGCTCCCTCTGGATTTTATTACAAATAAGCCAGTGAAACTTAAAAATTTACTGAAATCACTTTTATCTTGTTTTTTTGTTTTTCCAGGCTTAAAGGAATCCTGTGGCATTTTCTTGTAAACAAACACAGTTATGTTTACATTGTGCATTTCTTTTCAAAATGCACTGTGTATATCCTTGAGGCTCAACAAACACGTTGGAAGCATTTCCTTCCTCATAAAACATTTGCAGAGCTGATTAAAAAAAAAATCATTTCAATTCGATTTTACCATTTTACAAACATGGTCTAAATGACATTTTCTTTACTTTACTGCTTCTACTTTCAAAACACTCCTGTGTGTTTGTTGAACTCGCTGTGATGTCTGTAAACGCTCCTTGCATGTAGTGTGTGTGGAGATGGTGGCCTTTGCTAGTTCATTCATTCAAGGTCATTATCTTAAGATTGTTGATATTAAGCATCAGAAACATCCCCTACCTACTGGAACGATTGTGTTTTTATTTTATTTTAAAGTATTTTTTTGTTTTGTTTTATTTTGTTTTCAGATGAAGTCAGATAAAATCATACAAAGCCATCAGTTAATTTCCAGGCTGGACAACCTGTATCTGTGCTACACACACACACACACACACACACAGTGAGTCACAATGAGTAAAGTCATTCTCATACATCCTTTGGTATCCATGACTACAGTGTCTGCACAGGGTCCCAGTTTGGCATTTATGAATTCTTCATTAGCTCATCAGTGTGTGAATGGGTGTGTATGTGTGTGCACCCATTATATTTTACACATTCAAACAGACACACACACACAAGCCTGCACACACCTGTCGCTGTATTTGAGAACAGCTGCTGAGGTGTGGATATCCCCTGATCTGTCAAGATGTCTCTGCTGATTGTGTGAGAGGGAGAGAGAGCATGAGAGAGACAGCAAATAAATGAGTGAGAGAGAGAGAATGGGGACAGTTATGAAAAGGTGTGAAGCAGGGACAGGAGACAGGAAAACGAAAGAGGGGGTGGACAGAAAGAGGAAGAAACAAAGAGCAAGAGAAGGTTGATCAAAAGAACAACAGTTGGGGCAGACAAGCAGGACGGGATGAAAGAAACAAGGGAGGCGATGAAACAGGAAAAACAACAGAAAAGAAGCGTGTCAAGACAGGTTGCGGCAGACATTAAAGATGGGTTTGAATTTTTAATGGGTTATTGGTCACTGTAATCATTCCTCTTCTACATACCATCCCTCTGTAGCATGACTACACAAGAAATACATGACAAAATCCACCTTTCTGGTTCTGTGTCGGAATGATTACCAAAGTTCAGCAGAAGACAATATGATGCTTTACTTGTCTGAGTTAGACAAATCCAGTAGAAAGTTCCCTGTTTCTGTTCTCTTACTTCCACACTGGCAAGAAACATTATGTTTTTGGGTTGTCCGTTTGACATCTCAGTAACACAGTCACTTGGACTCAAGGATGAACTCAATATATTTTAGTTGTGAAAGGTCAAGAATTCATATGCTAATTACGGCAAAATTTCACACACACGTCTAATAGGATAAAATGATGAAGTGATGACATGTCATATCCAGAAGGTCAAAGGTCAATTTCACTGTGACATCATAATGTTCTGCAAAAACACCTTTCTGGCCATTATTCAACACCATGAAGAAAGGGAGAGATTGTGACCATATTTCCTGCAAACTTGACTGGTTGGCAGGTGCTGATTCTAGTTCTCACAGTGTTTCCTTGCTGAGCCTGTTTAGTATCAGTTCTGTTCTTCAAGTAGCATTTCCTGAAGTGTTTCCCACTGTGGTTGGAATTAAGTTGTAGATGAGATATGATTAGTTGTTAAAGGATCTGAGTTGCTGGTTTGGTGAAGACGTGTTGTTTTAGGTACCACTGATATGAGGAAGTATGATCCAGAAGTCCAGCTTTAGTAAATAGACAAAGAGATCTGTGTATTTTAGAGCTCATCAGATGCCCAAACTCTGCCTGCTGGATTATAGTGTTAGGGAGTATTTTACTATTCTGAAAACCTATCACAACCACAATTACTTTATTCTCTGTCTCAATAATCACTAGGTAAACAATAGAGTAATTACTATATTTGAGTTAAGTCTTTAATGTGCCTCTCTGGGTTGCAAGTAGGAAAATGAACACAGGGTTGTTTGGGGACATTCCTGTGGCCATTACTTTTATACTTCATTTCACTTCACTTCATTTTAATGGCCATGCAACTGGAGTCAGTGGAAATTGTTTTTGGTACAGCATTGAAACAAACACTCAGTACTCAGTGTCAGCAGCACAGCATATTGGCAGAGATAACATATTTCCCAATAAATCACAGTCACAATATTTTTAAATAATGAAATGCTGCAAGTACAATGCAAGATGCAAGGATTATGACTGAACAAAGTCCGATGTTGTTCGATTTTTCAGACAGTGCTGACCCACAATTTTCAATTACCTGAAACAGAAATACCACAAGAGCTTTCAACATCAAACTCTCTGCGTAATCACTCAAAGAATTCAACTGCACGTGCATGCACCGAGAGCTGTCAATCAGTCAAACTTATCAGTCACCCTCTCATATGATTTAAACGTGATTTTTGCAACAGTCATCTGGTAACCATGGTAGCACATGGTGACACGTGCAGGGAAAAGGTTAAAACAGATGTGTGTTGAGCTCATTTCCTACTCTGTGTATTTTGGCTGTTCTACGTTAAAAATGGAGTGACATAGCGATCGCACAATAACACCCCCGATAATATTACGCTACAAGACACCTCTCTGTTGGCCTGTTTCTGTCTGTCAGTCAAGGTTGCCGTCAACCAGCAATTCTCATTAGCGCTTATTTCTTCTTTGCAGCAAGGAATATAATGAATACGTAAGATTCATAAGGTGCTGAACTTAATAAATATTAGAACAGAGGGAAGACTGTGGGTTTTGTTCCCTTATGTTTAACAGTCTAATTGCACAGGGGAAGGATTAGATCACGGCATGTAAGTATTAGGATAAAATCCAAATCTATCCTTTAAGGGAATGTGGGAGTCGGCCAGTTGAGAAGGAGCAGAGAGAAAGTGGTGCAACAGTCCCTAAAACTAAGGTGTGAGTTCAAGAAACATCAAAAAACTCCCCACTCACTTTTTTGCACGCACCGTTCGTTGTATAATAAGCGTCTGGAGCTTGTTTATATAAAGCAAATGGTGCATTCAAATGCAAGAAGATTACAGCTGCCAGAAAACAAAGGGACTCGTGTTCCTTTGAAACACTGTTTTATGGGGAATTAAAACAGAGAAGTTTTCATCAGATGAGCCGGTGAAGCAGGGAGAAAAACAGGGAGGAATGGAAGTATTTAGAGGAGAAAGAGAAGAGAGTGTTGGTGGTAGAGAGAGAGAGAGCAATCAGTCTGTTCCATTGTCTTTGCAAATGCAGGCTGAGTCTCAATTAAAAACCACGTTATTGAAGGCCCTCAGAATCACTGCAATCAGTTACCTTTGTCTGAAAGTCCCTAATTCATCGTGAATTTTAAAATATTGTGACTACAAATTAACTGTAATTTAAAAAATGGTGCTGACACTGCTAGAGAAATTTTCTTTTCTTTGACCCATGAAAAAAACATCCTTTTCATCTGTTCACTCTTTTCTGCCCTCTGTACTTTCCTCTATTTGCAGAGGGAATAACGAGCATCTTTTTCACCAACAATGCTCCCTTCTTCCCGGCTTTCTCTGCTCTTTCATCTATTTCACCTCTCGTCCCTCTTTGGGTAATTAATCCTCCATGCTGTCGACGCTCAATTTTCTTCCCATCTCATTTCTTCTTCCTCCTCATCTTTTCTCCGTCTCCGTCCGTTTGTTTCGCCAGCGATCTCTGATGGTTTTCTCTCTCACCATCAACCCCCCCCCTTCTGTCCTACATTTACACCTCTTCTCATTACTCTCAGATTATCTGGTTTTACTTTTCATTTTCATGTGATTTAGGAGGTGGGGGAAGGTGGACATCAATCCTCCATACGCAGGACAAATTACAATTTATCACCTCTAATTATCAGCATGAATTTATAAACTGCAGAAATTTATAGAGCAGAAATTCTTCCATGATCACCATCATCAGCTTTATCGTCACAGGAGAGATAACTGTTATATTTATCTTAAAACGTTCTCTCATATTAGAAAAAAATATGTAATAATATATATCAAGTCAAGCTTTCTGCTCTCACATGGTCCATATGCTGTGTATACTGACAATGGACGCACTTGAAATTCTCAGTGATTCTTTTCCAACAGTGAGTCCTTGATTTCAGCCACAGTTAGTAAAAGAAGGCCTCTCATCTCCATCTGACAACCATCAGTTTTACTGTCTAAACTGTCACCAGCAAATATTATTAGCTGTAACTAACAAGTGCTGGCTATTTAAATTTAACTCTGTGTGAGTTGAAACCCACATCTCCAGCTGACTCAACCAGCTAACAAGAACCCTGTACAAGGGTCTTAAATATGCTCTGCACACTACCATTACTACATACTGTACATTCATGGTGTAGACTGAGGCTATAGCTGCATTTCCCAGGCAAAAAAAATACTAAATCTGCTTTCTCATAAGTTGATAACTAGAGAACTTGGAAATGAAAAAAGCACTGTCATTGTATTGGAACATAGAGCTAGCTAACTCTTGTATTATAGTACAGTAATGATGAAGAAAAATGTCAGATCAGTTATATCGCTGTAACATAACCCTGCTTGGTTGCTTACAATAACAAGACTAGGTAAAAAACCTAGTATATGACTGGACCTTATAGGGGCTATTGAAATCATGAAATCCTACCACACCACGGAGTGTCTTTCCTGTCGGGCTGCTGACAGCGTTGTCAGCCAGTTTTAACTCAGCATAACACTGGTGGCTGTGAACATTCCCACGATGGGAAGGCAGGCAGGACACTGCAGACAGAAAGAGCGGAAAGTATCGGAGCAGGCCGACCAATGGTGTGTCACTCTCTCAGTCAAAAAACATACACAGAGTTAGATTTATGCTTTAGTGCTAATATTTTCAAACTGTATGTTTCACTTTTGCAAAAGGAAAACATTTGAAGGACAATCAATAAATGAGCCTGTTACGCTATCTCACATGCTAATGCATGCAGCTTACACTAGAACAGACAAAAATGCTGTTTTAACCCATTACATACATTTATTTTGCTCTGTGCTTTTGGTTTTGGTCATTTTTAAAAGCACCACTCTCTTCACCCCATGGATATTGAGTGTCTCTCTTACTGCAGCTCCATTAATACCACTTGGGCATTTCAAAAAATCCAAAGCTTGACAGGCCTGCTGTGCCTAGTTACTGTTGCTATGCTGTGGATGGATAGCCGCTGTTCAGATTTGTCCTGACTTAGCTTAAATTGTACAGTGGCAGAGTTTGAGTGCCAGCCAAAAGTCAAAAGCCAAACACCATGTCATTATCTAATTAAGTGTCTGGTGAGCCTGGTGAGTGACCATTATAGATCATTCTGCAAGGTTTGTGTTATTTAATTCTTGGTGGGAGTCAGTTTTGCTCTGGTTTCTTTTCTTCCTCCATCAGGTGTGGTCGATGGATGGCTACTATAAGGGCAGGCGTGTGTTGGAATACAGGACCATGGGGGATTTCACCAAGGGCCAAAACTTTGTGCAGCATCTGTTGCCGCACCCCTGGGCAGGAACAGGCCATGTGGTCTACAACGGGTCACTCTATTACAACAAGCACCAGAGCAACATCTTGGTAAGAGACTGGCTGCAATATGAGAAGGAGCGGATCAACAGTTTGATAATCAGATAACCAGAGTGACAGACTGATGCGTCTGTATTTCCAGGTTCAGTACCATTTCCGCTCTCGCAGCGTGTTGCTCCAGCGCAGCCTGAGTGGAGCTGGATACAACAACACCTTCCCCTACAGCTGGGGAGGATCCTCCGACATCGACCTCATGGCTGACGAGACGGGACTGTGGGCCGTCTACACCACCATCCCAAATGCGGGAAATATAATGGTACAGTCTGCCTGTGTGTGTGTGTGTGTGTGTGTGTGTGTGTGTGTTCCTACACTCTCATGATAACCAAACAAAACCAAAAATGAAGAACATGAGGGTGTTTTCTCACTGTATTCTAAAACTGAAGTTACTGCTGTCAGCAGGTTTGCTTTACCTTCCAGAAATCATCAACTCCTACGGTTTTTAAAAATGCATT
This sequence comes from Lates calcarifer, assembly GCF_001640805.2. Classification (NCBI taxonomy): domain Eukaryota; kingdom Metazoa; phylum Chordata; class Actinopteri; family Centropomidae; genus Lates; species Lates calcarifer. Next base: position 5,716,474 of record NC_066837.1, read on the forward strand.
AGAAAAGCAGAGACATTGCTGCATAGAGTAATGTAACATAAAGAATGGCATGTATATTGCAGTATCTTCTAACACAATTTTAATATACAGTATAGAGCTAATTTTCTCCATTACTGTGCTTTTGTTACAATCCCCTGCATACACCCAGGGGACAAGAAACTGTATGTGTACGTGTGTGTGACATAAATCTAAAGATTGATGGACGGGTTTCAATAAAATGCAAAGAATTCAATAGGAGGTGGAGTACGCCAAGACCAAAATAATATGAAACACAATTCTTTCATCTCAAAAAATTGAATTATGCACCAAAGACAAGTTGAGATACTGAACTCCCTGTTTCAACAAACACAGAAGAGAAACTGCAGGATGAAATAAAAATGAAACCCACCCCTTTCACTTCCAAGTCCACTTTATAAAGTAACTGACCGTCTGGCGAATCCCTCCACTGAACAGTGATTGTTCAACCACCTCCATCCAAATTTAGCACAAATCTACACCAAATTTCCAGAAAATTAGCTGAAGAAAATATGAATTAATATGTATTTTCTATCCACTACTGCCCTGTCCAAATATTAGCAGTTGGATAAACAGAGATAAACAGCTGGTGGCGATAATTCTCCAGCCGAGTGTCATAAAAGCACCACAGAGGAACAGAGTGCAACAACATAATGTAATTAAAAGAGTCCCAGTTAAACCTGAAGCAAACAAGAACTATGTGGAAAACATGAAGGAAATATGGCATTTATGTTTGTTTAATGTATCAGTTTTAGGAACATCACTGTCTCCTCACAGCGTGCCCTGACCATCACACTGCATCACCACCCAGAATTCTGTGCACATTTACACATTTTTGAACTTCAAATCGTCCATTAATCCTTATTAAAACTTAATTTTGAAATGTAACATAGAGTCAATAAACTATATGCTTGTAGCAGATGACTCATAGGGTACTATAAACAATGCATAATGGTTACAAGAAATAGTTGGACACATGCTAAAGGCCATTCAGTTCAACAAACAACAAACATGGTTTTTGATGGATTTTATTAAAACATTGTTCACTGGTATACAATCTCTGATGTGTGATGTCTGTGATTGTCTCTCTCTCTCTCTCTCTCTCTCTCTGTGACTGTCTCTAGGTGAGTCGTCTGGACCCTCGCTCACTAGAAGTGCTCCAGAGCTGGGACACAGGGTTTCCTAAGCGCAGCGCAGGTGAGGCCTTCATGATCTGCGGCACCCTGTACGTCACCAACTCCCACCTGGCCGGGGCTAAGGTCCACTTCGCCTACCACACCAACTCCTCCACGTACGAGTACACCGACATCCCCTTCCACAACCAGTACTCCCACATCAGCATGATGGACTACAACCCCAGAGAGAGAGCGCTGTACACCTGGAACAACGGACACCAGGTCCTCTACAACGTCACACTGTTTCACGTCATCCGGAGCGACGGATAGATCGACACGTAGGAAATGGTAAAAGATAGAAATATAGTAGAGATGGAGGAGATGGGTTAAAGGGTACTACAACTTACAACACGCATACATACACGAATATACACACACATTCATGTCAAGAGGAAAATGAGCACTGTCTGTTTTTGAATTTGAATGACTTCTAGACTGCGAAAGCTCACAGAGCTAATAACTAGACACAATACACGGTTGTCGAACACCAGTCTAAAGGTCACAGACAAGAGTATTCATCACAGCGAAGACGAAAATTAACTGCCTCTGCTACAGGGACGCTGATAGAAAGAAAGAAGTCAGACAGTTTGAGCTCATCCATATTCTGTTGCGTTTCATTCCACTCGTGTCTCAAGAAGTGATTTTGGAAGTTGAGGTCGAATTGTTGGGGGGGGGGGTGGGGGGGGGGTGGACGCTGCTCGTGAACTGAATCTCAACTCGCTTCAAACCTCGAGCTATGATGGCGGCCCTGACGGAGATATTCTGGGTTTGTGATGTGATCGTGGACGTATTCAGTCAGCATGGTTGTTCATTCAATAAACCTTACTGTCAAACTTGGCCACGGCTGTTGTTTTCTCTGTATTGGAGCAGGGAGAGCGGTGAGCTGAGTCTTCAGTTGTATCCTTGTTTTTAATACAAACCTGCATGTCTGTCCACATGTTTGCATGTGTGTTGAAAATGGGCAGAACAGAGGCTCAATTCTCTCTCTTTGGTCTGTGTCACAACCTTTTACATAACAAGAAATAAATAAGATGTCTAACTAAATAAACAAGAGTAACTTGCAAATCAAGGAACTGGAGAAAAAGGGAATAAAGAAAGTAAATGCCAAGGCGCAGCCACACAGAGGGTTTATCGCAACAATATATAAAGTTTACCTCACTGAAACAAGGGAACCAAAAACAGGGCTACTGGTGACCTTCAAACCAAATCAAGACTGAAATAACAACATAACAAAAGGTCTTCCTTCCGGCAGGGAGATGGTCTCTCTCTCTCTTTATCTCTTTCTCTCTTTCTCTCTACTCCGCCTCTGTGCTTCACAGGCATGCAGCCTCAATCAGCTCAGGTGCTTTCCGTTGCCTATCAGGGTCTGGAGAGGAGAGAGCAGGATGTTTCAGAGGAGGGAAAAACAACCAAACAAAGGGTGAGGACACACCAACACCTACATCAAACACCCCCATTAGAGGTGTAGTGGTGGTGGGTAAACACTGCGTATTCATCTTTTTGTTCCCTGACTTCAGTTTTTAAGGCAGTGCCTCCTCCCAGGCAACATTAGTAACCCTGGAAAAAGCACTGTCTTGAGGATAAACTCAGGGAACAAAAAGTCCCATCCTTTATATGTCATTCCATAACCTGCGAGCTACATGGGCGGAGGGTTTAAAGTGAATTAGTATAATTAAAACATTAGCAGCGAGCTAATCAGCCACACATGACTATAAATATGAAGTGAACACTCCAAAGCACAAACTTTGTCAAGAAAATAAAACTGACTGTAGAGAAAAGCATTTCTAGAAAGAGAATATTACATTATTTAATGATGTACACTGGTGACAGAGAGGGTGGTGACCATAGTGGACCTGCCTTCGACTCACTTCCATCAACAACCAGTCATTTTGGAAGGGTGATGGGAGCAGGAAGTCAGAGGACTGAGGGCTTCATTTGCCAGAAACCTTGCCTGAATTGGGAATAGTGTCCAATCTTGCACTTTGCCGAATTTAATGTTACATTTAACATCAGACGAGAGCTAAACAAACAAGTTTGTCGTCCGTGTACTGTTGACAGAACAGCGTTAACCAAACGCTTAGACGTGGAATTACAAAGGCAGAGATGACTTTTACTTGTGGAGTTACTGTCTCCTGTCAATAATCTTTCAGTAGACAAAAGATGCCTTTGGTTGACACTCTCTTTGAAGCCGTATTCAGAGTTCTTCTGCAGTGATTTTTTTCATTGGTTCTTATTGATTGCAGCAGTGTTATGAAAGATGTGGGCTCAGGGGAGAGTGTCGTTTTGGTTGGTCAAGCGCAGCTGCAAAGGTTAACCTGTTCATTATTATTTAAGTGGATATAATGAGCTGAAAAGCAGAGGGTGACATCCCTAGACATTAATCAATACTGTTTGTTGAGGCCAGCAAACTCACAAAAACACATGCACATACATAATCACATGCTAACGTACAAGGTCGCATATGAACACATAGTCATACACATGAAAGAGTAAGAGACAAAGAACAGGAGGCAGGTGTTACAGAGAGATGATCAGATGAACAAAATGTTGGATCGATGTAAAGCGAAGGGGGGCAATAAAAATGCCTGGCTATATGTGGATCTAATTGTGGAAACATCACAAATGACCACTCTGTTGCCATGGTGACTGTGACGATGTGTCGAACTGCCTCGAGTACGGGTCACTGCTTCGAAAACCAGATATGACTCCTCATCCCCCACTTATTTTCTCCTGTCTATTTTTTAATTTGAGGCGTTTAATTAACACAGAGATGAAATATATACATCTGACATTAACGAAAAATAAAAATAAATCAAAACGTCTTCATACAGACACATTAGTAATCTTAATAAGTAAGGGAAAAATCCAATCTCACGTATCAATAAACTGTGAAGTTCACAACATTTTAGGACCTTTTTTTAAAGTCCCAGCTTTCCTCAGTCTGCATCATTGGCTTCTTCAGTCTGTGATCTCTAGAATTTCAAGCAAAAGCCTCCAGAGAGAACAGGTGTGAACTTCATGCACCCGTTCATTTCTTTTGCAAAAACAGCAATTAGCTGATTATAACCAGAACAAGGCAACGCGCTAATGATTACAACGGTTTAATGACCCAGAACTGGGTTATTTAATGAACTTCAGCATCAAGGTACAGTCACATTGGCCTTCTTTTAAAACAAAACAGCTCCATGCTCAGCTGCAAAGACAAGATGTGTGAATAAATAAAAAGATGCTGCACTTTTATAGGCTGGTAGAGGTACAAAACACGGTGATGACACTCTGCTACAATAAAATCTTCCCCATTTCAAACACAGTGCTCCCTGTTTTTAAAGGCCCACTGTGCACACATTTGCAGATCAAAGTTGAATGAAGCTGACCAGCGAGTCCTCTGCAGCTGGAACAAGAAAATCATGCTTTATTTTGACTGTTTATATGAGAGGGAGTTAGTATTCACAGGATAGAAGTGTAATGTGACTCTACCTTAAACCTGCATTAAGTGATTTTTTTCGGGCAACATTGGTGCTATACTAACAACTGGAGTCATGGTTGAGTCATGTTTGTGGAATTGGGAATTTAGTTATATTGAAAAATTGTGTCAAGGCAAATGCATTTTGTATCACTGTGAACCATGTAGACATGGCAGTTACCTAAAATGTGATGTAACATAATATTTGTAAATCTTTATTGGCCTGTAATTTTCCTGAAAATTTCCTGGCAATGATTAATAGGGACAATAGAGGCATTTTATTTGTTTAATTGGTGATCTCCAGAGGACTGTCCTTCTAAAGAGGCAATAGACAAGTTTTCTGTTTTAACAGAAAAATGTTGATTGCGTTACGTCATGGTTACAGAATAATGAAGGCTCAATTTATGGTACAGGGGAAGCACTTTTCCATGATAGCTATCGATATCTTTCCCCGGTTAGTGGAATTGGTGGTTGGGGGAACAATTGTGGAGACTCCACTCAGAAAAAGAAAACGAGGCTTGTTGTCAAAGGAGGCAATGAAGGTGAAGAGAGAGAGAGCGATAGGATCTGTTGTTAATAAAACAAGAGTGAACCTCAGTAAATGGAGAGAGCCATGGTCGGACTAGGACAGAAATTCAGCCCTGGACTTAAACTCTGGGACCACTTTTATAGATTTTTTTATGGTCCACTAGCCCACTGGGATTTGTCCTAGTCCCAATGGCCAGTCTTTCTATGTCGAGACTTTCCAGGACTTGAGAGGGCTTCAAAACCAACAGCCAGGTGGAATTATCTTTACTGGACTACTTGGACTGGTTTTGGACAGTGGCACACTGATAGCGGTAGCCATGTTGCTAACGCTACCACTAGCATCCAGACACAAAGAGATGATTCATTGTCCATTTGATAATATAAACGAAAACATGTTTCCTGGTGGTGGCCTCTCTAAAATAAGCAGTCACAAAGCAGTTCTTCTCTGCAACAGTGGCTCCAACATTAAAGTTGTCCATCGTCACTTCGTCAGGTAAATGTAAATTATTATTGAGAGCTTTGTTCTTCATATATGCAAATTGTACACTTCCCTGTAGATATTTTTGCATATTTGATTAACCTGTTGTGCACTGACTAAAATCCTATTTAGATTAGCAGCTGAGTGTACTAATTGAACACTGCATTTCACTATAATTAGTAGCAAATTAAATACCTCTTTCCTGGAAACTTCACAGGAAATTAGCAACCTGTAATTTTATATGAACTCGAACATTGCAATGGATTGATTCTTCTTTCAGTGTTGTCTCATTGCAGCCTATTGCACACAGTAAACCACAAATCCATGTCTAGTATTGCAGTTTGTGATGTTATCCTTGCAGACGTGTTACATAACAAGTTGGCACACATTTTCACTCTGCTTTTTGACACAAGTGAGCATATTGTTGGATTCACATTGCAGTGACAGACTGTATATAGACTCCCTGAGAATTTACTTCGATTTCCTTCCATCCCTCTGAGCTTCTCTGCCTGTTTTTCCCTCGCTCCATCTCTCTGTCTTCTTTATTTGCCCAACTCCCTGCTGTCTTTGGCGAGGCCTGAGTTGGTTTGGCTCGATTCCTGCTGCAAGGTTCCCTTCTCTCCATCTATCACCATCATTGGCTCCGATTTTCTGCATCGTGGAAGTGCTTCTCCGGAAGACCCGCCGGAATTCCACACAGGGATACACAGTCATGCACACACACACAGTCTTGGACAAAATGCTGCTTGGCAAAGAATAGACACCGGATATATCATTTTTACCTTTTTATTTATTCATCTCTATCTGTCCATCTATCTATTGGCTTTTGTCTCCTGGGTGGATATCAGCCTGATGAATAATTTACTACTGTTAAAAGAGACCACCTAAGGGGTTCAGAGGACTGAGAGAAGGCAACAGAATAAGGAGAGGTAAAGTGAGGAAAGACAGATAAGAAAAAAAGGAGAGAAAAAAAATCCTGTTATGGCAGAAAAGGGCAAAGGAGGAGAGGGATGCGCAGGCTAAACACACGTCAACGCCGAGCTGAGACACATGGCCTGTAATCATGTTTAATTAATGACGGAGAGATCAGCCCATTAAACAAGGACACAGGCTGAAAGACTAGCCTGGGAGGGAAACACGGGCGGGCGGCAGGAGGAGGTCAGGGAGGTGGCAGATCGTCTCCCTCTTTGAACGTAGAAGAAAAGAGGAGTGTAAATGAGCAACAGAGAGGATGTGGGGGTCTGAGAGAGAAAAGAGAGGCGTCAGGTTCCACCCGGGCTCGTCTGCTGGTCTATTAATAGAAGTCAGAGCACATTGAGGACGGGAAACCAACCAATTAGAATCAAGCTGCACTACCAGTGGTAAACCCTCATTCAGTCATCGCACGCACATACACACATGCATACATGTACAGGGCTGTCAGATTTGTTGTCTTTGTCACTTATTGTCACCTGGATCATCTCTTCAGGTACCTCCATGGGAAGCTATCCAAACCAAAACGCTAATGACGACCCTCGCTGATGTTTGGTCGGCCGTGTTGTGTGTAGGAACGTTGCTGCGAAAGTTGAAATTCACTCATCTGAGCCTGAGGGGCTGCAATGCACTTGGGAATTTTGTGGTAGGGATGATGTAAATCAGCAGTGTTGCAGCGGCAAGTAACAAATTAGAACACAAGGTTTAAATCTGCTTTAAATGTTTCCTGTTTGACTGTTATTGCAGTGCAGAGGCAAACACTCAACAGCAGATCACTTGTTTCTAGACATTAGTTCAGGACATCACAGGTACAGTATATACAATTCAATCACAGGAGACTAATTAAAAGAAGGACTTAAAGTTCCAATATGTAAATTTGCTGTTGCTACATAGTGAGCATTAGCATTAATAGGTGTTTACTCACAAGAGCTTCAAGTATTGTTGCATTTACAAGATGTTAGAATATGTTCTCTGGGCAGCATTTCTTCCTCATCCTCTCATCTTGGACTGAAGCCACGCTGGATGCTACAGTGACTCACTAGCTAGCTGGTTAGCATGCAAACTCCATGTTAGGAGAAAAGAAGTAATAGAAATAGAAGCAAATCAAGAGTTAACTTTGCTGCTTTCCACCACTGCAACCAGTTCTTGGTGAGAGCAGGAGTTTCCTCTAGACTGGTAAGCTAAACAGGTGTTAATGCTAACGTTGGCTATGTAGTGATAGCAAAAACATAAAGCACCTTTCAAGAGTTGTATGTATAAATGTATTTATTTACATAGACAGAACAGGTCATCCACTAACCACAAGATCAATGGTTAGATCCTTGGCTTCCTCCTGTCCAAAAATTCTAAGTGTCCTTGAGCAAAATGTCAGGCCTCACACATTTACATTTCTGTATTGTGATCCTAAACCTCTCATACTTTTTCCTGTCAGGTTTGCTCAAGTCAGATTCACCAAGGCTCTCTTAACTACACAAACGTAAATCGCTCATTTCAGGCTGGTGAACACCACCTGTTCACCAGCCTGGATTACATTATGTTGGTGAGATGTCAGTACTAACTAAGCCCCATAAGAGTGGATCTATCTGTACAAGGGTTTCTTTGCACAAGGAACATTGATCACCCAAGTTGCTCTTGTTGGTTAGGCCTGCACCATGCATGGGTACTTGCTGCCATCGGGGTGTGCGTGAGTGTGTGAATGAGAGTCTAAATGTTAAGTGCTCTGGATAAAAGCTCTATGCAAATGCAGTCCATTTGTCATTCAAGGATGTGCAACTAGAAACTGTGTTTTGAAATTACAGGAGCAGCACCATGAGGCCATATAGGAATATCTCCCTAATGGAGTGGAGACACTGGTGTGGTGGTGAAGGAACAAAGAAAAGCCTAGCTGAAGATTTGCATGGATGTGATGTTGAGCAGGATTCCTGATGAGATGGAGGTGGAGGTGGGTTGATGCTTAAATGACATTTGACAGCAGCAGAGAAAGGAACGGATTTTAAAATGTGACAGTAACATGATGATGAACTCGTAGAAGTAAAAATCGGAGTGGTTGACGTAAGAAGTGTGAATGCCTACAATCATCCATCTGAGTTGGAGGTGGGAAAGGAAAAATCTTGACCTTGGAGTGATTTTTTAAGAAGTGAAACTCAATAGTGAGCTGCTTTTTAAATTAGCTGTTATCGATTATTTTAGCGTTGATAATGGATTTTATTTGCAGACACTTCTGTAATTCTTGTCAAAGATTCATGATGTCTTAGAACAGTTTTTCACAGTTGCTGCTCATAATTATACTTAGTCTAAACAATATAATGTAGACCCAGCAATAACATCATTCACCATTCACCCTCTGCCCTTTAGAGAAGCATTATCTTTCATTGCTATTTATTCAGGTTATTCATTCTTCATATACTGTACTCAGTATACAGCTTAACAAAAATGTGCATAGATGAATGTGAAAGCTGCTTGGTTAACAAATATTAGCATAAACACAAAACCTTCTATTTGAGCCCGTTTGTGTCAAGGTTTTCTCAGGTGAAAGGAAAAAAAACATTTCCTTGAATATGTGAAGCCACATTTTGTGCATCAGTTAACTAAATCCAACATTAACTGTTGTATCAGCAAAGCTTAAATTTTAAAAACAATAAAACCCAATGACAATGTAAACAGTGTGCATACATAAAATAAACTGCACACAGCTCGCACTGCAGAATCACAGGGGAAACATAAACTTAATGTAGACAATAGTATTATCCTTCCATATGAGTGATGATGATGACGGTTTTGTTATTGTGTCTTGCATACAAATGGGCTCAGAGGAGCCTTCAAATTAATAAAACATTGCTCCAGATTGCAGTGCATATATTTTCATATGATACCGTAAAAGGTCCAAAAATAAAAATACTCCTTCACATAACTTACACAGATTTACTTATATCAGATTTACATACTTTCATCTATGCAATAAACCTAAAACAACAAGATACTAATATACCAGCTCAAATCAAAATGAAATTGACAGAGGAAGAATACCACTTCTCACTTTTGCAGTTAAAGATCTTTGGCTCAATTTTAAAGGGAAAAAATATTTGCTTTCTTGCTGAAAGAAGACTGAAAATACATGGTGAGGCTACAACCCGCGGCTAGGTAGCTCAGTTCAGGATAAAGACTGGAAACAGAGGGAAACAGTGACCCTGGTTCTGCCTGAAGGTAATTGAACCAGCACCTCTTTTGTTTTCAGACAGAAAGTAGATTTTTGTTTCACCTCATTCAAATTTCAACGTCTCATGTGACTTCATCAGAGGATTATCTAATATATGTTGTTTCCGGTCTTTGTGCTAAGCTAATCCAAGCTAACCAGTTGTTAGCAGACAATTTCTCAAACAAACAATTCCCTTAACTTTGGCTTAGTAATGTTGTGTTTAAGGTACCATTACATGTCAGCCTGTTCCCTTGAATTTATTTCAGTTTTCCTGATATAAATGCTATAATTATTGATCTGCTGGAGGAAACCCGGACAAAGGCAGACTCAGAAGAGCTCACTCTGTGGTTCCCAGTGTTATATCCTGGGGACAGACATGCAAATAAATAATGTGATTAAGCTCACAGCTGAAGCTTAAGTGAGCAGAAACATGTCTGCCGCAGAGTCGAGATGATCTACTTTGTTGTCAGCGTTTACCCCTGGACGTTGAGGTTCCCTTTCAGCCCACATTATTGATTCTCAGCGTTATCCCCATCCTTGCTACCTTCCCTCTTGTTCCCTTTCATCCTCTAATTTGATCTCCCTCCCTCGGAGTCTCTCTTCATTGAGATGCCGTCCCCTTCCCCACATCCATCAGAGCATCGCCTCCCTCTCCCACTCCTCTTATCTCATTACTCTCTCTAATTAGCCCCAAACGAGCCCGTAGGAACCAATAACACGCCTTTGCTCACGCATATCAATGAGATTGACACACATACACACACATACACATCTGTAAAGTCATGTTTGATTTGTGCGTATGTGTGTGCAAATGTGTCTTTTTGAAATTTGGGTTTGCTGATACGGCCATGAGTTTTGGCAGACTTTACTTCGGTCGATTATGCAAGAGAGAAGGGAAGTGTGTGTGTGTGTGTGTGTGTGTTGTGTGTGTTTGTGTGTGTCTATGCGGCCAGCTTGTATCTCAGTTGGACACAGGAAATGCGTGTTTGGTCGGGAACAGATGATTGTGAGGCACATTGTCCCAGGCAGAACTCTGTACCAGGAGGTGGCCTTCACACACAACACACACACACACACACACACACCTCTTCACAAAACACACACAAACCCATGCACAAACACACACACACACACACACACACCCATGCACAAGCAAACAAGCAAACAAACAAGTGCAAGGCCGTGGAATAATTCTGAGCCACATCAAACCTAATGATATTTTTTCATGTTTTTAGACACATACACTCACATATAGTCATTGAATGTCATGTTTTTCTTATTGTAACTGAAGGTATTTTTGGGGGATATGATATATATAGTAAATATAGTAACAGACAGTTTTAATTGGAGTGTGTCGAGTGATGTGTTTAAACACGGTGAGAGGGTTTATTAGTCAGCTGTGTGTGACTGAGATGGGAAGTAACCCAGGCACAGCTGCAAGTGCAGCTAAACAAACACTCATACATAAAAGATGAGTCCCTCTCTCCCCCTCTCTCTCTCACTCTCTTTCACACACATACACACACACATGCACACACACACCCCTATATCTATAAGTGTTTACCTGAGTTTATTGACTAATCTTCTTTTTGTAGGATTTCATTTACCAGCTCTCTGTGTCCCAAGGAACTGGACAAACAAGGCTCCTTGGTTCCACTTGTTATTTTAAACCTGTATAGATCTGTGCACCTGTGTTTATTTCTGTCTTTTCCTCTCCTCTCCTCTCCTCTCCTCTCCTCTCCTCAGGCCTCAGTCTGTCTGAGAGGACAGAAAAATACCTCTAGGTGATTTTTATCATCGGCACTCAGCTATGAATCCGTGTCCGTGTATGAAATGGGTTATGCCGTCTCTCCCCGCGCCTCAGCTCGGCCCGTTCGCCATTGTGTAATGAATTAACGGCACTGCATATTATGACTGTGTGCGCAAGCGGGTCATGGTGAATCAATAGTATCTGTGGAGTGAAAGGAAACAAAATCTCTCATCTCTGCCTCTGTCTCACAGCTGTATCTGTCTGTTTCTCTTCATTATTTGTGCGTGTCTATCTGCTTATCTGTCCCCCTACCCCACCCCTTCTCTCTCTCGTTTTGCCTTATGTACCCAGAAGCAGTGAGTGACTTGAAGGGCAGAGGATGAAAACACAAATTAACCACAGAGCAAGGGAGTGACAGAGGCAGAAAGGAGAGGGAAATGGAGGGACAGACCATGTAAAAGAGATGGAAAAAAAGAGATTGTCTCCGATATCGATCTGGTAATCCTCATTGTGCTCTCTGGCGATTCTAATCTTCCTCCTACACATGATGAGGAGACGTGGGGAAAGGGCAAGAGAGAAAAGGACTACACTGAGGGAGGGAGTGGAGGATGGCATGCAGAGAGAGGAGGAGCAGTGCCATCCAGTGGTGCAGAGAAATGCTGCAACTTATTATTTCATTGATAAACATCTGTTAATGTGTGCTTATCTGTATGCATTGGTTTGTGTGATGACAAAGGTAGGCACTCATTCATAACCGCAGAAATCGAAAGCACGAGACATCAGCTCCTCTCAGCCCCAGCTCTTTGGCACAGGGGAAGCAGAGCTAAAAACAGAGAACATATGGTCCTCGTGACACACTCTGACCTTGAGTGTGGTGTTCTGGGAGTGCAGCACACGCAAACACACATTTAGACACACTTACAAACACCTGGATTGATGTTAAAGAAAGATTAGGATCTTGGTTAAATATTGTAAAAGACAACGGTGGCTTGGTGCACAAAGCAACATGTGTTCACCTAACATCTTTTCCTAACCACATGAGGGATTGAGGATGTGAGCCAGCCGGCCTTTGCTTTCAATATCCTACATTTTGTTTGCTCAAAATCCACCACGATCCAGGCAGCAATTATGTTTTCTCTCAATTTGGCAAAAACATCAGTAACATATAAACATAATCTCTCAGGGGCAGGGTTGCATTATCACCCTAAGTGAAAGACAATTACTTCCTTCATTGAAAATGACTTGTTTGTCTCACAGCCACTTACTTAACTCATCTACGAACAGCACGATGAAACATCTGAAACCCTCTTTATAAAACTACAGTGGAAACGCGACGACAAAGCACCAAGGCCCTAAATTGGTTTTTAAAATGAGAGCTTGTGGGAATTCCTGCAGCCAGGTGCCAAAATCTTGAGGAAAATCCTGAAATCAAAACAGTGAAGAGTGTTTTAGCAGCAAATTAATGCTCATGGTTTTGGAGTGAAATGTTCGGGTGTCCACATATGTCTGGCCACATACATATCCTATTCATAGCTCTCTCACACAGAAACCCATTTTCTGTCTGCCTTTCTTTTTCTCATACTTGCCCTCCGGCTACATAGTGATGACCTCAAGAGTCACTTATTAACATGGATTATATGTCGACAGGAACTAAACCTGGCAGAAAACCAGCAGTTATACCTCTATCTCTCTCTCTCACTCTCTCTCTTTCTCGCTTCCTCTGAACCGTTACACCAGCAGAAGCCTGACAGAGAGACTGAGATAAAAGGAAAGCAAGACAGAGTGAGAGAGAGAAAAGACTGAGAGATATATGGGAATGGAAGAAGGAATCTACTTTTTCATTGACCTTTTCTCAGTTCATCATTCAGAAGCCTCCAGGTTTGATTTCCTCTCTGTGTTCGAGATGAACCATCAATAACTGTGCTGTTAGTGTCAAGCTGGTACTGAGTCTGCTCTGACTCTGGTGGGGAGATCAGAGGAGAGGAAAGGGAAAAGGAGAGGGCAGGTAACTCTGTCCCTGTCAACAGTCAATTTCCCCCAAAAATTGAAGACAGAATACGCACATCCAGTCTCTCAGTACATCAAAGTAAAATTAATCACCTTGAGAAAACTGTAATAAATACATGTATTAAGCAGATAATAAGATAAAATTGTTTCCTAACTATCCTCATGGCATGGTTATTGGGTGTTTACCACTTTTAATCTAGACTGAAATATCTCAACAGGTATTAGAAGGATTGTCATTAAATTTTGTACTCACATTCGCAAGGATGAATCCAATGACTGGTGATCCCTTGACTTTTCCTACAGTGCCATCAGCAGGTCAAAGTTTGCCCTCCGTATCTGACAGGCATTGTATTTGTAGGATAAGCCCCTTGAGATGAATCATCCCCTCCTGCTGCTTGTCACAACATTTTGTTCTCACACAATGAGCCCAAATGACCTCTGAGAGTTTTCCTCTAGTGCCACTATGAGGTTGACATTTTGTGGTTTTTAAGTGAAATGTCTCAAAAACTACGGGATGGATTGTCGTGACATTTGGTGCAGATGTTCATGTTCCCCACAGGATTAACTGTAATATCTGTGGTGATCTCTGAACTTTTCCTTTACTTCATGTTTACGACCAAATACCTGCAGAGCAAATGACATTCACATCCGCCTCAGTTGTACTTTGCGTTTAGTGATAATTACCTGATGTTAGGATGCGAACATGCTAAACTAAAGTGGTCTCAACATTATATTGCTGCATACATGATACTGTCATTGTGAGCAGCACGGCTTTGTCCTGATGTGGTTTTCAGTTCTGGGTAACGTTGCACTTTGTGTTGGCTTTTTTATTATAATGATTTACCGTGTCTTTTTTTTTTTTCTTCACACAGGTGGAAGTGTAGCACTCAGTATTACTACATACATTATCTGTGTGCCTTTGTCTGCCTGGACACTAAAGTCATTATGGGATTTTCCACACAGGACAGGGTCCACTGCATCGAACTGCAACTTAAATATGGAATTTCCTAAATTTTGCATTTGTTAAAAGTTTTTCTTTTTTCTGCTGTTGTTTAAACACTGCAAAAGGTTAGGGGGATGCTTGTGTAAATGTAAATTTGCTTTAGTGAGTAGCTAGATAAGGAATTGAGTCCAAATTCCACCAGTGCAACTCCCACATTTTTTAAAGTGTGAAGTTTGTAAAATGACATTTATTACTTTTTCCACATTGTTTTAAAAGTATTATCTCCCTACATGACTTCACAGGAATATAATTTGGGTCTGTCTTTCTTTTGTGCCTAAAAATGGTCCCAAAAAATTTAAAAACATTGACTCTAAAGACATTATAAAAACAGAAAACATGTGTAACTGCAGAATAAGTCAGGTCTGTAACAGCATGATTTCCACTTCTCTGAAGCCCAGAATAATAATAAGTTAATAAACTTTATGACCCTGTGGGTCTGTGTGCGTAAGGCCTGCCCATGTCACATGCCTCTGCAGATACGCCCTGTGTGGACTGTTTAAAACTGCCCTGTTTGATTCCCACCATGATTTATTTGAACAGACTGACCTGACAGAGTCCACCTCAGCTGTGAATCCTCCTCCTCCTCTCTATGATGATGATGCAGGTAAGAGCTCAACCAGACTCAGTGCTCAGCCTGGAGGTTTGACACTAACACAAAACACTCAGACATTTTAATTAGTTTACTTCATTATGACAAACACTTCCTGCACTTAATGACACTGTCAAATTATGTAGGCGTAACTTGTCCTTATAAATGCTCTTCTAATTTTTTAATTGCAGTTTCTGTGTGTTTGACAACTGTAGAATAAAAAAAGAATAGTTAGTAGTACTGTCTATAGGAGCGGCTATATGTGATCAAAATTTAGAAAACCAGAACAGTAAACATGAATGGAAATACAAATGCAGGAAAATGAGAGCAGATTTCACTATTTCATGGTAGAAAGGATGAATTTCAGCTTTATCTTTACATATTAACATTATTCAGTGAAGCAAATGTATTTGTTTGATAGTTTGTTTACAATAAACAGAAGTATAAAGGCAGGGAGTCAATGAAAGTATAATGAATAGAGCCCAATTGATAATTGAAATATGTCATCAATAATCTATTTCTCTCTGTTATTACAGTGAGTATTTGTTGATGTTAGTTGTCAGTTACAAATTAACAGCCTCTCTCAGTCCCAGTGAACTGATATTATCTGTTTGAACCTGCTGTAAACAAACAGTGAATTCAAGTCATATTTATTGAAACAGTACAGGGAGTGTGTGGGTATAAGGGTTTGACGTTTAATTTAACCAAATCTGATTAAAACACCTTCTACTCCAGAGTCAGACGACTGATAAGCATGATACTGTTCTATTGCAAACATGCTGGTGTGTACAGACACATCCAGCAAGGAAAACCTAAATGTTGTAACTGCTGCCTGCACACAGTAATGTAACAGAAAGTCTTATGACATATAGAGCAGAGACAAGTAAGGGAGTGGAGGACAGCTGGTGGATGAGTATCAGTAGATCAATACCTAAAGTACTGATAATTGTAAGCCTTGTTTTGAGCATCAGTAGCTTTGATAGCTAAGAAAATGGATCCATCTCATCTTAGATCACACTCTGGTCACATGAACATTAACTTGGTGCATGTCAGTTCACTTAAAATACAATAAAACATATTTTCCCAGTTATTCAGAGAGGTATTTATCCGCACAAATATCACTGAATGTTATTGGGAGTTAAACATTTGTATATGTTCACGGATAGTTTGAGATAGCCACTGCAAACAGGAAGTACAGAAAATCTTTTGACAGCGAGGGCCAGCTGATTATAGTGAATATTTTATTTTTCAAAGCGAACCAAAAATAAAACTCCACCTACCTCTTCTGTTTTGGGTTGACAGTAGAAATATCAGACCTAGATATCACAAAACCCCACAAAATATCTCCAGAAGTGAGTGAGAAATTATCTATTTTGGAACTGACAGAGAGAAAGTATATTCAGATAGATATTTGTAATCAAAGATATATGAATTATTTCTCAAAAATAGAACTGGAAATATAATAAATATATAATAACCAGGATGTGAGTGCTGCAGATGACAGGTCTGTTCACACTTGAAGAGCTGTTGTCCTTCAATGGCCAGCCACTTCCCTTTCACTGTAGAGCCAGAAGAGAAGAAGGTCAGCTGATGAACCTTTTATGGGTGAAGTGTGCAGGTAGACTCTGTAGAATACGCTTCAGATGTCACTAATCTCTCTCCATGTTTTATCCAGGTAACATTATTCTTAACTCTGCTGGGTTTTGTGGCCTCGGCCCCCTCTGAATCCCATTTTTACCTGCCCATCGACTGTGACGACATCTATCGCCATGACAACACCAGCTCCAGTGGGGTGTACACCATCTACCCAGGAGGCCCCGCTGCACCCCTGCGTGTCCACTGTGACATGGACACTGACGGAGGCAGATGGACTGTCAGTACAACTCCTATTTTTTTTAAATCAGATTTTATTTCTTTTTTTTTTTTAGGTTTCTTTGTGCATCACTGTCTGAAACTAGCAGCTGAAATATGTGTGATATAAATATTGTTCCACTCTGCTGCAGGTGCTCAAAAAGCTTAACAGGGTATCCTTAAGTTGCAAAAATGAGGACTTGAAACAGAGATTTGGATGTTGTGAGACTTGATTTATTTGACACGACTCATCAAAGCTTTGATCTGAGCTCAAACAACTTTCAATTTTCAAACCTACTGAGAATTATTATCTGACTCTTCAGCTCCCCTCAAGTCTAAGAGGCATTTTAATCCCTTTTAACTCATTGTTTTGATTTTCCAGCTTTCAAAATCTCACCAACTTCACCTCCAGCAGCAGCGCTACTAAAATCAAATGTACGCTACTTTCCCAGCACCAAACATTAGAAAAAGTTAGCAGCTACCAGATGAGCATGTTGGAGAATTTAGAACAAGATATTTTCTATCAGGGGTTGGTGGAGACCAAAAACAGAGCTAAGAGGAGGGTTTTTAAAAGATCTGTAGTTATGTCAGGTCTTGCTAATTAAATGTATACTATTATATTTCAGTAAAATGTTCTCATTGTCCCTTTCAGGTAATCCAGAGGAGGATGGACGGGACCGAAAACTTCTACAGGCCCTGGAAACATTATAAGGCTGGATTTGGGAATGCAGTCGGAGAATATTGGCTCGGTGAGTTCTAAAGGGGCAAAATGTATTAAAGCAGCTATAATCAATCAAATATGCTCTCATTGCATTGTTTTCAGTTGCAGCAGGCAGCTGTTTTTACCTGCACTCACACCACCTGCAGACACATGGCAGACAGACACAGTTTGTAATTAGCTGGGACACAGAGTTGTAGAGCTGAGAAATAATAAAGAGCCTTGGTGCAGGAGGTGGAATCAAACAGGAGCTTTGTGTGTCTCTTCAGGCCTGGACAACATTTTCCTGCTGAGTATGAGGAAGAAGAATGAGCTGCGGGTGGACATGGAGGACTGGGAGGGAGGGCAGGCCTCTGCTCAGTACTCCTCTTTCTCTATCGATTCTGAGATCACTGGGTATCAGCTTCACCTGGGCACCTTCACTGGTGGAGCTGCAGGTGAGGGTCACTGTCTGGGTCTTAACTTGGGAAGTTGGGTTTAAGTATCGAGGCTAAGTCTGTTATCCATAGAGGATTTTTAAAATGAACTATCAAAGGTGAATATCAAAATAATATTTTGAGTAGTTCAGTTCAGTCTTGTCATATTATATCGAGGCTGAATGTAACACTGTGGACTAACAGGCTAGAAAACTATAATGACAGCATATATAGATTTTTGTGATTTCACTAAAAATGTGGCTCTCCAGAGACAAATTAAAGATGAACAGACAAACATGAATGCTCTTTCAGCCACAATAATAGCTTCGTTTTGTTATTAATAGTGAGCCTGTGTAGCCCATTATTTGGAGAAACCTTGTTTAATTTCAGGATTTCTGAAGTACAGGATCCAGGCTGTGGAGGTAAATAGAATATTAGGCCTGTAAGGGACTGAACAAAGAATATTAGGTAACCTTCGACTCCACTTTGAGATTTTTTCACTCTGGATTTTTATGTGCAAAATGAAAATGAACAGTGTACTGTTTTTTAAACCCATCACACATGCAGAAATGATCTTTTTCTGAACTTCCATTCCCCTGTAATAATTTTCACACAGTATCTAAAGGTGTTAAAATGTCCAAATTACTTCTATCCTTTTTAAAAGCACCATCTGCTTTTATAACTGCTTTTATAACACGCAGCAGACTCTCTATTTAAAGAATAAAACATACAGTATGTGTGCATTTAGACACGTATTGTATCTTAAATCATCCAGTGGCCCTGGATGAACATCACTTATGTTTCAACTGGGCTCACAGTGTTTGCCTCTGTATTTGTAGGGGACAGTTTCACTGATCACAACTCCATGAAGTTCACCACCTATGACAAAGACCAGGACCAGTGGGCTCACAACTGCGCCCATCACTACCTAGGCGGATTCTGGTACAACGCCTGCCACAACATAAACCCCAACGGCATGTACGCGCCTCACGGGGCCATCGCATTTGAGAACGTCCATGTCATTTGGCAGGCGTGGAAAGGCTGGAACTACTCCCTTAAGACTATTGCCATGAAGATTAGATCAGTCTCTAAGTGTTCATGCACAGATTAACCTGATAAACTGTAGATTGACTAGACTGTGGTGATATGTCACCCTCCATCAGGCCAGGAGAGTTTTTATACCATCAATATGTGTAAGAAATCATATTTTGGTGACCAGGCTACATGCATTTGCTCCCGGTGTTCTTGTCAGGTGATGTTAATTTATTGTTTATTCAGTTTCATATGGTTTATTTTGTGAAGCACTCTGAGGTCACAGCTTTTGATAAGTACAATAGAAATAAACCTGATTGCTTTAACTGTATTATTATTATTAATGTTATTAGTGGTAGTAGCAGTTGTCATTTTATTCCTCAGTGTTTAAATGGGACAGAGAGTGGATTTGTTCTTTGTACCACCTCGCTGATAAATATAATGAGTTTAATTCTATTATGTTATGTAATTAGTTTAATGATTTTTTTTTCTTTGCAAGGCTGTATCCAGCCCTTCAGTGTTGCTTTGAGTTAAATGCAACATCAGCATGCTAACATGAATCAAAGTATGAGATAAATTAAAAGTTTGACCCAGTGATGGTGCTAGAGGACAAGTTGAGGGTCACCAGAGTTATTACAGTTCATCCTGCTGGGAGCATGTATGCCTGGAACAAAGTTTACAGCAAGCCATACAGTAGTGGTTGAGAAATTTCACTCATAACCACAAATGTCAACCTCATGGTGGCGCTAGAGGAAGAGTTACTAGATCACCAAAGCCATTAAGATTCAACACCTGGGAACCATGAATGTCTTCACAGAAAGTTTTGCCAGAGATGCTACGAAAACTTCGGGGGAAGTTTGCCTGTTACTTGAGTAAAGTCTTTATTAGATTAATAGCTTGAACTTTGACCTTGTAGCATGTATCTTCTTTGCTCTGCTATCAGTGTACACTTTATTTTAAATATTGCACATAAACATGTTACCTGAAGGTCATTCTCTGTCACTATCTCAGATTTTGTTCAAACCTTATCTTTCTCATGAGCATGTCCGAAAACCAAAGGCCTGTAAAACATTTCAAATGATATGTTTTCATATTTTTCCAGCCCTTAAAATTACTATTTCACTCTGACAGCGTACCCTACATACCTCAGTGTCATAGTCCGTTAGTGGCAGAGACCTCATATATTGGAACAAAATTAATAAATGTTTGCATCTAAAGGAAAAACCTTCAGTATCACTCTCAGTGATTTTGCACCTTTTTCCAGATCTAGGGCTTTACAGAACATCAAGGCATGCACTATACAGGCATAGACTTTATTACATAAGACTTTACTACATCTTTGATGATATATTAATGTATTTTTGCCTTTGAATGCAGGACTTTTACTAGTAATGGAGTATGCCGTTTTGTCACCATGCCTAGTAATTTACTCAAGACTTATCTGATGTACAGTTAATGCTGTGTTTTAGCTTATTCTCTCAGGTGCGATGTTAGAACTGAAGAGGATATGTGTGTTTATTCACAGGTTCAGACTTTCAGGAGCATTTATGATGGAAATAACTTCAAGCTGCTTCTTTAAGATAAAACACACCGAGACGCCGCTGGTAGGTTCCCCCCCCCCGCTCCTCCCTCTCTCTCTCTCTCACCCCCCTCCTTCTCTCCCTCCCCCTTCTCTCTCTCTCTCTCTCTCTCTCTCTCTCTCTCTCGGACCCAAACTTGTTTCAGGAAAAGCGCCTGAACATATTTTTCTCTCGCTGGCTGGGAGAAACAGGACAGCCGCGTCCGTGCCAAGGAGAAGGCGTAGACTTCCTCCAAACATTTCCTCCGCCATCTCCGCTTTCGAGACTCAAAAGTTTTGTGGAATCTCTGTAACGACAGGGAGTTTTTCCACCTTTTTCCCCCTTCCTCCACCAGCACCACCTGGGCGCCTCTTTCTTGTTTGCTCTTCAGTGGATTCCTCGTTCTCCTCAGACATCTGAACTTTCGCAGACATGGACTGGGGAGCAGATCTTTGGGTAAGTTGACAGCTGACTCAGAAGCAGCGGAGCCTCTGTGGGAGAAATACCTTCAACATCCCCTCAGAGTAGGCTGTCCTGCTATTGTCTTCGTCGACTCAGTGTGTACAGGGGACTCTTGTTTTTCCACGGTAGGCCTGGGTTTAGTAGTCTTGAGACAACAGCAGGAGCCTATCTGTAAAGCCTGCAGCCAGAGGATTTCGCAACTCCTGCTGCATACCTTATCACAAACAGAGGGGAAAAAAGAGGTTTATTACTCTGCCCGGCCTCAGAAAGGCTGTGCATTCTTATCTACTCACTGGTGTGGGCTAAAGGTGTACACCACCACCTTTTTACTCGGTCACTCCTCCTTCATACATTGCTGGCTGGCTGTCCACAGAGGAAGTGTGGAGGTTTTGTACCTTGTCACCGGGTCTGGTCGTGGGTCTCACAAGTTACAGTCATCAGGTCAGACAGACAACATCCACATCCCTCGCACAACCCCCCAACCCCACCCCAACACCAGTGCCCTCTGTAGAGTCACTCAGTAAAGGGACTGATCCAGGAGCTGTGACTAACCAGTTAGTTGTTGGATCCATAAAATAGCCATCACAGTTTTCTAAATCTGAAGTTGATGCCCTCTAACCGCTTGTTTTTTTTAACCAGCAGTCCAAAAGCAAAAGAGACTGAAAGGCAGGAAATCCTCCTGTTTGAGAAGCTGGAACGAAGAATGTTTGGCATTTTTTGCTTGATAAACGATTGATAGATCATCAGTTCTTGATTCATTTTCTGTGTAGCCACTAATCATTTCAGCTCTGATCACAGTCAGACCGATGTGGAGGATGATTTTTAATGTTACATGTGATGTGTTTAAGTAGTCAAACAAAATGTCCTGACTTGGAAAGTTTGTTGTAGTTGGTTTAACAGAGCAAAGAGAACAGTTTTTCCACAAACCCTGCTGTGATTGTGGTCAGTCAGACTACATGCCTCTGAGATTATTCAACAGTTAAACACAGAGTGGGTGAGGCTGTTGTGCTGCTGTTTAATGCTGCGTTTGTTGATGAAGAGTTGACATTCAAAATCACTCAACTGTCGCCGCCTCTGGTGTGTATGATGAGACCTGGAATGGGTCAGACTTCACTGTGCTAAAATCAAAGCATATCCAAGTGAGAGCTGAAACAACTGATGATTTAGTCATTTGTCCTTTCACTAGGGCTGCAATTTTCATTATCGGTAAACCAACAGACTGTTTGGTCTGTAAAATGTAAGAAAATAAGAGAAAAAGGACCTTTCACACTTTCCCAAAACCCAAGGTGATGTCTTAGAATTGCTTGTTTCATCCAAATCAAAGAGTTTACTACCACATCCAGAGAAAGAAAAGCAGGAAATGGTCAACTGTTTTGATAATTAATCAACCATTTTCATTTTCAAGTCATTTTTCAAACACCAAACACATCACCTACTTTCAGTTTCTCAGTGTAGGGAATAATGCTGGTGTTTGCTTTTATTTTCTACTTCATCTTTTTAAGTGTGTGTGTGTGTGTGTGTGTGTGTGTGTGTTGTGTTATTAGTAAGCTTGTAGTTTCTATTTGTGTCAGAGTCGCAGTCTGATGAAATGTGTTGTAAGTCCAAACAGCCTAATTAGCTGAATGTGATCACTGTACGTTCATCTAATATTAGCTATTTAATGATTATCGTTTGTTTTATTTATTTTTAGCAAATGCAATATTCACTTGTCTGCACGTGTAAATGTTTTCTGTTTTTGTGTTGTATGTAGTTAAAGCTGGAGTGCAGAGTTTACATATACATGAACATTAGTTACAGCTATCAACATCAAGTAAATCAGTATGGCAGAGTTTACAATCTGGTGTCTATGGAGACATTCCCGCCTTGGCACACCGGTCAACCAGTGATGATATGTCAACCAGTGATGATAGGTTTGCAAGAGCTGAGGAGGGGAGCAGCTATAGCAATGGAGATGGATTAGGACGCCAGCAGCAGGAGTAAGGTGGAAGGATGTTTCCATTGGGTAGGCAGTCACCTGCCGTCAGTATATTCTCTGTCAGCTCGTACCAGCTCCTCCTCATTAAAGCAGGAGTTATGGCAGCATCTCTCCATCAAATGTCAATGTTTAGATGTCACGTGTGTCAGTTTAAGACACATCTCCCCAAGAATCTGCCTGACGTACAGTAAATGGCATCTTTGGAAACTTGTGGATCTCCAGTTCTGTGGGCTTGAGCAGTGTTCGGCTGCACAGCATGAGTTGGCAGTGACTGACCGACTGGCTGATCAGCGGGCTTTAAGAGGTTAAAACCAGCTCCAGCTGTTATTAAATATGACGCAGCTCAGGAGCTGTCAAAACAATCCAAACACACCCAGCCCCAGTCTTCCCTGCACACGGGTCATTTATTAGCAAGCCAACGTTAGCTTTGTCAGTAACTTCAGTTACACCTGCTAGTTAATGGGTGAAGAACTTATTAGTGTGGTGCAACCTATTTTAATTCACTCTCCACTTATTAAACACATCATAACTTGGCTAAGTTTTGAACTTTTTGAAGTTTGTAGCTAAGCCCCAGCCTCCCTGTTTTTCCAGCGTGGACACAAAGAGTCTGACAGTAGCTGTTCATGGCTTGTTAGCTTTGGCCCTACGTCCCAATTCATGGCACACTGAGCGGCGGTCAGTCAATCTTCTCACAATCCCTGCTTCATAAAGTGCATAGTTACAAGGTCACACCTCCCTCAGCCATTTGCCCCCCACCCCTCTTTTTCATTTTTAAAATATGCTGGGACAGAAGTTACCTGAGCATGTATTTACTTTTTAAAGTCCACCTCCACTCAAAAATGTGTTTTGCTTATTGTTGCTTCTCTTGGATGTTTGACCTTCTCTGTGGAGAGAGATGTTTACAGAGTTTGACTCTAAAGTAGAGGAAGCAGTTAGCAAAATGACACAATTAATTTAGCCAGTTTTGCTAACTAGTATCATTAGAATCGGCCCAGACCAGATAATCAGACTTGGAAGCTAATGTTTCTCCAGCAGTGTTTCTCTTCATTGATCTGTTTGTTCTCTGAAGTGAGGAGGTGTAAGCTTAGAGTTAAATCAACTCCTGTATCGTTTCCTGCACCAGTAGTTCCTGTCTCTCTGTAGATTGTCACCTGTCGAATTAAAAAACAAAAAGTTAAAGGATTGTACTTGCATTAAGCCAATCCTGATTCAATATTCACCTTATACAAACGTGATGTGGAAACTTGAAGCCTCCAGTGCACATTAACTGAGAATGGACTTTTCCATATAATGAAAGAAATCTTGTATTAAATAGTTTAGTAGTAGTAACTTTTTAACATCATGCATATTCATAGATTGTGGATTTTTCAGGAGGGGGGAGATAATTGAACTTTTTTGTGCAAGAAACTGATGTTTAGTAGCTTACATTGTGATTGATATGAGCTAGAATCTGAGCTCAGATCAGCCTGGATCAGGAAACACTGCTGTGTTTCGTCACAGAGAGGGGGAGGGACTAGTCTGACTGGTTCCAGGGGTTTGGAGAGGCCCCTGGGACTGTCAGTCACAGGGCGGAGGTTCACACTGAGCTAATGATTATCTCATTCCTGAACCCTCTGTGTTTCACTATCAGTATTTCCTCCTCTCACACAAACATGCAGATGCATTTCAGTGAAGTATTGGGCCTTAGCAGCAGCAGTGGAGGAATGCATGCAGGAATACATCTCAAGGAATCTTCAACATTTGCAGTTTGTTTCTAGGCCATCTGATTTCCCTGAACACTCTCCTTCCTGGTGCAGGTTTTTTTTCAGCAAAATGTCCCTTTCGCTCACATTGTTTTCTTCCGTTTTCTAATTCTGTTCCTTCCTCCTTCCCCTGCCTTCACCCAGCTCTCATGTATCCAGGACATTTCTAACTGTGTTACTGTATGATCTCCATTTAGCTTCCCTCTCCTCTGAGGACTCAATATCTATGTCTCTGCCTCCAAAAGACCTTGCAGTCTCTCTCCACACACACACACACACACACACACACACACACACACACACACACACACACACACACACAAACAACTTAAAGGTTGGGTCTTTCTTTGTGTTTCACAAGAGACACAACAACAGAACCACCCTGTTGCTAGTGTGTCCAGACTCTCATGTTTCTGTGTATTCACACACTGCTCAGTTTTGTGGCCACATTTGTCATCAGTGTGCTCTTTGCTGTATGTCATGACACTGTGTAGATATAAACCAGTTGGGACGCAGAGGACCAATGTTACCTGTCCAACAGGTTTGTGTGTGTGTGTGTGTGTGTGTGTGAGTGTTTTGAAGGCATGGATGTGTGTAAAGAGGAATGTTGAAAGGAGAGTAGTGCTGGTGTCATTTTTATTCTCTCCTACACCTTTGTATTTTTTGCATGTGTGAGAAATTGAGAGAAGGGAGGATACTGTGTGTGTGTGTGTGTGTGTGTGTGTGGTGTGTGTGTGTGACAGAACTGTGATACTTTTTATAACATGTAAATCACAAAAATATTATTGTATTTAAAGTTAGGGCAAGCTGTATATTTTGTAAATATTGCACTTTAAACTTATCAAAACTCAGAAGGATTCTGGATTCTCTGTTAATTTTAAGTAAAATAGTTGCTTTAAGTCACTTTCCAGCTTCATAATATGATAATGAACTGAATTTCTTTGAGTTCTCAACTGTTGCTCAAACAAAAGAAGCAGTTTGCTGCCATCACATCAGGCCTTTGGTCATTTTTAAACTTTTCTGACATCGTGGAGACAAAGCGATTAATCAAGAAAATAATCAGCAGGTGATTCTGCAGCCGTACAGTGCTGTATGTCACATGTCTGTTTTATCAAATCTAATACTCTACTCACTTAGTAAATACAGTGGAAAGAAAATCAGAAGCAGTGACTGAACATACATGCATCTTTACTGGCAAAATAATGAATGCACTTTACAGAACCAGGAATGTAAAACAAACATGTAATACTGCAAACTCTATAAAGAAAAAGAAATCTTTGAAATAAACGTGAATAAATTCATCATGTTTGATAGACAGTGTCAAATCCTCTGTGTGTATTACCTGTCTGAAAAAGAGCTGCAACTAACAGTGGTTTCATTACTGATTAATTTGCTGATTAGTGTCTCGATATTATAATTATTTGCTCTGTGAAATGTCAGAGAATTGTGCGAAAAGGCTCTCTGCAATATCTCGGCAGCCCAAGGTGTCGTCCTCAAGTTGTCAGTTTTGTCTGACAGACAGTCCAAAAATATTCAGTTTAGTTTCACAGATCACAAAAAGCAAGATATCTTCACATTTGAGCAGCTGGTCTTAGAGAATATTTGGCATTTTAACTTGAAAATCCTCCTAAACGATGAATCAAAACAGTGGTGTATCAACTAGCTCTGACCCACAGACATCAGCTGATACTGCAGCCAGCTTCACCTCTTGTTTACCACTTGTTTCAGGGTTTGTTTTTTTCTTTTTGTTTTCTGTTCTTCAGTAGATGAAACACATAACTTAGACTGACTTGGCCTGTCACACATTACACTGTTAGCCCCTCAAAAAATCCTCAGTATCACTGTGTGGTGTCATCATGTGTATGTTTTGGGTCATTGGCTCCCTGCATTGTCTTAAATGGACTGTGCACAAAAATGGCTACAACTCATACACTGATGTAACAGCCCTCAACAATAACCTCATAGTCATTGTTTCATTTCATATCCAATGTACTGACAAAGCGATGAAAAGATGCTCACTATCCAGAACCTCAGACGCACTGTCAGCTGTGTGTTTTGCTGTGACACATGTCAGCCTTGAGGTGTTTCTCAACAGATGCCTCCAGTGTTTGTGTGCGCATACATGTGTGTAAACGTGTGTTGCTCTGTGGTGTCCCTCTCTTAGGACCAGTACGATGTCATTGACAAGCACACACAGTCAGGCCTGGACCTGGTGGAGCGTTACATAAAATTTGTGAAGGAAAGGACAGAGATAGAGCAGAACTACGCCAAGCAACTCAGGTGTGCCCTGTGGTTTCTTTCTTCCTTTTTATTTATATACACAAATTGGATCATAAATGTCATTGTGTATTTGTGTGTGTGTAACAGAGTCATATTGCTTCCTTTACACTGTCTATCAGGAGCCTAACAAAGAAATACGCCAAACGAGGGAGCAAGGAAGAGCAAGACTGCAAGTGAGAGACCAATGAAATGTCCAGTCTCCATTATTTCTCACTCATTTCTGTTATTTTGCATTTACACAATCAACACTTGAATGTTTGCTAAGCCCCATAGCTGCTGTAAATCTGGAATTCTTTCACATACGCAGTTAAAAGTAAGATAATGGTGGCAGATTTACTGTACCGCTAAGAACACTAGGTCCTCAATTTCAGACTGGTAAAATGATAATTTTACCATGCAGAACAAAGGAGCTGCTAAAATACCACCGCCTTAATCGGTTCCAAAACTGAATACTTCTTCCACCACTGAAAGTCACACAGCAACAAACGAACTGATCCAGGAAGTGGTATTCCAGCAGCTTCCGTGTTCTGCATGGTAAAATTCCTGTTTTGTCAATGGAGTCTGGTAGGGTATATATAGCAATGTTTCAGGTCAAACAAAAAGGATTTTATTCCTCAATAAAAAGGTCTACCTGTATGGAATCCTATCCATAATCTTGTTCGACACATATAATGACAATTTGAGACCGTAAGTGGCAAAAACAAGCACTTTAGTGGATGCACTTTGACGTGGATAAATGTCCGTTGGATTACTCAGTACTGCACTGATTCCAAAGATTTTTGTCTTTATCAATCATTTTCACCCAAGAACACAGAAAATAATTTCAAAAATACTGGAGTTTTCCTTTAATCCACTGGTTGTTATATTGCAGTTCAGAGGTTTAGCAAACGGTCAGATGAATGTTGGTCTCTCCAGCTGCGATGATTTGCCTAATTGTTCCCTTCCTCTCCCGTAGATTCAGCAATCATGGAG
Organism: Lates calcarifer; assembly: GCF_001640805.2. Classification (NCBI taxonomy): domain Eukaryota; kingdom Metazoa; phylum Chordata; class Actinopteri; family Centropomidae; genus Lates; species Lates calcarifer. Next base: position 5,744,657 of record NC_066837.1, read on the forward strand.
CGTTCCAGGAGATCCTGAACGAGCTGAATGATTACGCAGGCCAACGGGAGCTCATCGCTGAAAACATGATGACCGGCATCTGTGTCGAACTCACCAAGTACCTTCAGGAGCTCAAACAAGAACGGAAAACAGTGAGCGAGGGAGGAGGAAGACATGGGGGGGAGGGCGGAGGGAAGAAAGAAGGAACGTGGGAAGTTTGCCAGGTTGAAATATTGACGTGGTACACTGTGTCGTCTCAAACTGCAGCACATTTACTGCGAACCTCTTCCTTCCCCAGCACCTGTCTGATGCCAAGAAGGCCCAGCAGAATTTAGAGAGCAGCTTTAAACACCTAGAAAGTGTGAGTCACTCGTTGTTGTTGTTCTTGTTGATGGTGGTGTTTTTTCTTTAATTTGGGTGAACTGACACAACATTATGTTCATTATTTAGTGCACAGTCCCCTCACATATTTTCAGTATCTTTAGTGGGACTCAGCTCCCTTACTTTTGTATTGGTAATACCATTGATGTTCTGTTCATTCAAGTGTGTTAAACTGTGTGGTGTGTGTTCATGCCTGCAGACTAAGAAACGCTTTGCCAAAGAATGGGCGGAGGCTGATAAAGCCACACAGCAAGCAGAGAAAACAGAGAGCGACCTCAATGCCACCAGGCTCGATGTCGAGAAAGTAAATACACACACTTTAGCATCAACAACTGAGCGCTGATTTTTGTTTTTCACCTTTGTTTTTTGAGATATTTTCAGTCAACAAAGGAAAAAAAAAAACTTCCTCTCCTCTTCTGTCTCTCTCCTCTCCTGCCTGCATCCACTCCTGCATTTCACCCACTTTGCATTTTGTTTTGCATCTCTTCCTTTTCCCTCCCTCCTCCTGCATCCTTTCATCTTCCATCATCCTCCCTTCCTCTTCCACTGCCCTGTCTATCCTTCGCTCTCAAGGCCAAGCAGCATGCCCATGCCCGCACACACACGGCGGAGGAGTGCAGGAACGACTATGCCGCAGAGCTCCAGAAATACAACAAGGAACAAAACCTATTCTACTACTCAGAGATACCACAGATCTTCAAAGTGAGGCAAAGACACACGTACATGCACACACTCACAGCGCAGTAAATCTAGGCCGGGCTCACATACCTGCTCATGTGGCTCACTACAAAGCAAACACACCCATGTATTGTCATTCTCCATTGTGTTCGTTCACATTTTGAATGTATGATGTATAAACACAGACAATGTGACTGTTGTATGAAATCAAAGGAGGTTGTGGTGTGTTTGTTTGGCGAACAGAAACTGCAGGACATGGATGAACAGAGGATCCGGCGGCTGGCGGAGGGCTACTGCCAGTTTTCAGACATCGAAAAGAAGGTGCTGCCCATCATCTCCAAGTGTCTAGAGGGAATCTCTTCAGCAGGAACGAAAATTGATGAGAAACAGGTAAATGTCTGCCCAGTGTCATGTCTAACATACTTCTTCTCTGATTGTTATGAAGCCTGGAGGGATGCTGGTCCATGTTTTGTACAGTTTGACATTTTGGCAAATAAGCTTATTTGTGTTTTAGATGTGAAGATTGTTTCTACTCTCTTATCTGTCAGATAAATATGAAGCTACAACTAACAGCCAGGTAGCTTAGCTTAGTGTCAAAGACTGCAGATGGGGGAAACAACCAAAGGCAACACCTCTAAACCTTACTAATTAACATATACTCATTTACACACAAGAGTTCATCTTCTTTCAACAAGAAAGCAAAAAAGCATATTTGCCAAAATGTCGAACTATTGCATTAATAAAGCTGTTTACCTGACCTCTTACAATTTAAGGTAAAACCAGCGCAGCTCCAATTTGATCAGAGCTTCCATTTTTGAACTATTTTCCAGTTTTTCTAAATATCATACCTTGTGCTTTTAACACAGGTTTGTTTTATGTTTGTATGTTGTTTCAGTAATTGAATATAGGAATAACATGTAGTGCTGGAATCCAGGATTTGGACCTGAGTCCGACTGGAGTCCTGATTTTTGGGACTCATGACACGACTTGGACTAGAGCACTAACTACATTCAGTTCTGTTTCATAGATGAGAATGAGTGTTTGTTTGCGTGTCCCCACAGGACTCGATACTGTTCATAGAGCAGCACAAGTCTGGTTTTGAGCGACCTGGAGATGTGGAGTTTGAAGACTATAGCCAGGGGATCAAACCGGCAACCTCTGACTCCAGCCTCAACCCACCCAAAGTGCGCGCCAAGCTCTGGCCTTTCAGCAAGAAGCACCACAAGGTGAACTTACACTCAGATTTGCCTCTTTTTGAGTTGCATACCAAGTGCAGCATCTCAAGGACTAGATGTTCACCACCTCTCCCCTCTCTGCTATTCCTGTGTCCACATCTAAGAACCTGAAAATCCTCTCTGTCCTGTTTGGATCCTGTTCTTCATTAATCTGGGCTAACATGTTGTTATCAGGCTAAAATTATCCTGTCATTTATCATCCAAATAACTTTAAACGCAGGGTTGATTTGTTAGTCTTCAAACGCTTCATGCTCTTATTTTGAAATAAAGGCATCATGCAAAGTGGAAACAATAATCAGCACAGCAACATGTAATTGGCTGAGTGCTGATCAAAGAGTTCTGCATCATAATTAAAGATTTAACCACAATCTGATTATTATTTTGATTATTATTTTTTCAGTATTATGAAATAAATTCCTGCAAAAAACTCTCATTTTAAATGGATTCTAATACCAGACGTTAGATTTTCTAGCAAGTTCAGTAATTAGTCTGTAATAGATAATTTACCTGTAATTTATAAACTCACTACATTTTTAACTTAATGTCAAATTGAAAGTCACATTTTTCATTTATTGTCGTAATTAATTATAAGGTTTTCTCAGTGTATTTATACAGTTTAAATAGAAAACACCGCTGAGGAGGATAAGCACAGACTTACTGTCAAAACAAGGACAACAAAGCTGAAATGAAAATGCCAAAACCAACAAAGCATCAGTCTGTTGCTCAATATTATCAGACAGTTCATCTTTAGACTGAATTTTCTAACACACCTGCAACAAGCAAACATTACTCAAACAGGAGAAAGTAGTACATCTGTTGGGGGACTATTTTCAGTGTATTAATACATATTTGGCATTCAAATGAGTTTTTATGTGTGACTTAAGATAAACTGCAGCATCCATGTTTGTTGTAATAAAGGAACATGTCAACCACAGCAAAGGTGTGACTCATGGATGTATTTTTAATAGTTTTGAGGGCAACAGTGTAGATGTGTGTAACACAGGAAGAAGCTACATTATACACAGACAATACCTCTTAGTAGGATAAGTTCAATCACTTGAACATTTCTCACCACGCCTCTGAGAAAAGGTGTCATGTTACAGCTAACTGTGGATAAACCTGTATTTTTTCAGGTTTTAGGACTTGACAGCCGCTCCAGGCAAATGTTAAGACAGCTTTTAAGAACTTAAAAAAAAAGTCTTGTCAAATCATATGAAATCCATATGAAGAGCAGAGCACAGCTGCTTATCTTTCTCCTGTTGTTCACTGTACAAAATGACGCTCACATGGTCTCATAACAATGCTTTAAAACAAACACACACTCATGAAACTCAACACACATTCCACTCATGTCTTACCCCACCACCCTGTTGCCCTCAGGGGCCAATTCTAATTCCAGTCTGCTGCACAGACTTGCCCCAAAACACCCATTGCTCTCGCTTTAACTCTTTGCCCACTTTATTGCAAAAATCTCTTCATCTCTTTGACTCACTCTCTTCTTCTTCTTCTTCTCTTCTTTTCCTCTCACTACCAGTGTCATTTTCTCCCTCCCTTGCTCCTCTTCCTCTGCTCCCTGTTCCCCCGCCTCATCTTTTTTCTTTTCTCCTCTCTTTAGCTTGCCCCTCCTTCTTTCTCTCCCCCGTCCCCCTTCCCACCCGGCAACCACCCTCTTCCCCTTTCCCTCCCCCTCTCCAAGCTGCAGCGCTCCCCTCTCTCTCTCTGTCTGAGGGAGTTTAACCGCTCTGTCAAACCCAGGATTTCCACCTTAAAGATATTACGCAAACCTTGCCTGGTGAGTGATGCTCCCATCTTGGCCGACTGTGGCTCAGGCCTGAGCACCGTCTCGCTGTTGTGTTCACATCTCATCGTCTCATTGATGCTACTAATATAGAAATAAGCTGTTACGCTTTGTTTACTGTGTACCTGTGTTTTCATATGTTTTACACATGTCTGTTGCACATCTGTCTCATACCGAGTCTCCATTTCTCTCTGTCTAGATATCTCATGCTGAAAAGCACATGGTAACGCTTGTTATTGTTACATAGAGGGCTTAGGTAACTGTATTTTGGTGTTGGGAATACCACTGTATTTAAGGACTATTGGCTAATGGTTGTTTACCTCCACACTAGATCTTGCTGCACTGACCTCTGTGGGGTGAAAGGTATAAAGGCCCCATCACTTGAGAAAGTCAAAATTCTTTGCGTCCTATCCATGACTTATTGAAGAGATGATTAGACTTAGTATTAGTTAACCAGTTTATACTGTTAGTTAGCAAGCTAGTGAGCTTGATCCACGTATTCATTATGAATGCCAGAATCAAAGATGGCGTGACTTGATTTAGCCCCAAATTGGACAAGGGGCCAGCTGTGGGCTTAACATCTGGGGACCCCAGGTCTGCGAATCAATGGGAAGAGAGTAGGGTCCCCATAGGGTCCACAGTTGGGCCGTCTTGCCAGTTTGTGCCTCACATGTCCTACCATTACATCTGAATCATAGCTCAACATCCAAATTTCCAAAAAACAATTACCAAGCAATCTTTGGAAAACCCACAGTCATTTAACAACAAACCACAATTTTGAAGTTATTTCCAGAATTTTTTTAAACATCTGGATGATGTTTTCCACGTTGTGAATGTATTTTAAAATCCAGGAAGCTGGAAATGACATGTGTCTTTGCTTCTTTTGTGAAATACAAGCAAAATATATAAACACATGCTTGAAATTATAAATACTGGAGAGAAGAATGATGTAACTAAGAATATTTCTCACTAGGATTATGAAAAGAGTTTTTAAGGATTTTGGAAATACTTCAGACAGTGGTATGTTTTGTTTTGAATTGAATGGTCAGTGATGTGACCCCAACATCATGGTAATGCATGAGGCTCACACTGGGGCTAGCTCCATCACTAATGGGACCACAAGTTCACAGAGTTCATTCAAAAACCACTCCTGTTATGTGGAGCAGTTTATACCCCATCAGAGGAAGCTAATGGTAGTGTCCTCCATTTTGGACTCTCCTGCTCAGCACTGTCGAGACAGATGGCTGTCGGTGTGTGACGCTAAACTCAATGCAAAACAATTCATAATTCCATTTGCCTCACCACAAGTTGGCAGTGCAAGCAATTTTTATTGTCTGGGTGTAGTTACTCTTTACATCATAAAATCAGATGTATTGTTTTTATAGCAGATAGCCTACATTTGTATTTCAGGGGATTATTTCAACTCAGTATAATCAGTATATTTATTTCTTTATGAGGAACCAAGCCTTTATTCTGTAATGCCATACTGATACATATCATTTAATTCTCTCTCTTGAGAGCTAAAGTACAAGCCTTATTTTGCAAAAGCATGCAGCAGTTTAATATATTTCAATCGACAGCAGAACCAAGACAATCCAAACTAGAAATAATTTAAATGATTCAAAGGGTCAGTCCGTCTAAAATACAAATGCACATTTTTTCTTACTTACCTCCTGTATATCTGTATTTGAAATGTATGCTTCCATTCCATTACAGTGTAAGTACGAATGTAAGTGAAAAATTACATTTAAAACAATTTAAAAGCATTTCAGAAATACCATTTCTGCTACATTGTGAATAATTTCTCAGTCTTTCTCTCAGAGAAATAGCACCAGTTTGTCTTGAATCTTTAATCTCTTATCATTGCTAATGCCTAGATAATCAGATATTTTAGTGGTTCAGTGGTCAAAGTTAGAAAAACAAAGGGTAATTAAGCTTTTGCCATTGTTACTCCTCAACGTAGGAACTCGCTCTCAAAATTGGCATTCATTATAGTTTCCAATTAATAATTATTTCAATTTTATTTATTTAAAACAGTCTTCCTTAACAGTTATTTCTGTCTGTGAGTTGTTCATGCAGTATGAACCAGCCTAAAACACAACAACACAACACACAGGTGAAATTCACTGGTTTTCTTTGGATAATTAAAAAGGCTCTGAGCTGTCATACCTCTCACTCACTCTGTCTTAAACCATGTGTGTGTTTCCTCTGTTTTCCCTTCACTGCTTTATACCTTGAGCAGGGTTTGTTTCCTTGACACAGAATAATTATGTGGCTTTCTATTGTTTGGGTTCCTTGACTAACAAGCTCTTTGCAGTATTAACCTGTCAGTCTGAGTGTAGGCATCTTATTAGCAGCGGGAAAGAGAGCTAGAGACAGGGAGGAGTGACATCTGGTGGTGAGCGTTGTATGCATGACGCTCAGGTCACTTAACTGTGTGTGTGTTTTCATTTCGTGTAGCCACCGGCTGCGGAAGATTTCTCTCACCTTCCTCCCGAGCAGAGGAAGAAGAGGCTGCAAGCGAAGATTGATGACATCACCAAAGAGCTGCAGAAGACACAGGACCAAAGGTGAAAACATCACCAACAATATCACATCCATCTCTGAAAACAAAAACACTCTCACAGTAATCATCCACAGTTGGACTTAATGTGTTTGTATTCAACAAAATACAATGATTATGGATATGTTTTTAGGCTGTTAGGATCCTCATCAGGGAACACCCAGTTAGTTACTCCAGAGACTTTGTTGTAGTTTCAAGCTTTCAGTTTTATTTTGAAACTAGACTAAAATGTCGGCCTGTTAGTCCATGGTTTGTCTACTACTTTGGTCCAATCTGAACACTGCTGGATAAATTTCATAACATTCGTGGAGATATTCATGTTGCACAGACACTGAATCATTGTGACTTGACACCATCATCAGTTATAATCGTCCAAAACTTTGGTTTATGATCAAATACCTGCAAATATGATGACATCATACCTGCTAAAAATGAGCATGTTAGCATTGTCATTGTGAGCATGTAAGCATGTTGATGTTAGCATGTACTACAAAGCACCATTGTGCCTATATATAACCTAATCAGGGCTGCTAGTGTGGCCGCTGACTCTCTTGTTTACCAGCTCCTGATGATGCTTGAAACTGCAACAGTACCTCTGTCCTTGTGGGTGCACCTCTGCTCTTATATGTTTAAAAATATCAGTGGATCTCCTGGTTAATTAATTCAGTAAATTCAGACTCGTCTGAACTGCACAAGCCCTTTAAGTTATTTCTACACTGAATATCCATGAATAAATGAGCACTTAAATTATTATTTATTAAGAGTTTAACACTAAGCCACTCATCATCAGGACTGTGTGGGTGTGATTTGATCAGATATGATTGACAGTGGCCTGGCAACATGAGCAACACCCAACAGCTCTTATCACATTTTGATTCAAATAATGTTAAACTCTGATTAGTGCATGGAAAATACATGACATCAAACCAGTGAGAGGAGCAGAAATAAAAACACAGATGAAGACATCTCTCATATGAAATAACAGGAGACGGTCAGCGCTAATTTAAGGCCACATTTCTTATACTTTTCTTTATACATTTCAGGTTTAATATACAACATATGGTTCATAGAACACGAGGTCTTGCTTAGTATCAACAAACTTCAGAGACAGTTAGACAGGTACAGTTCATTACACTGGGATTTCAGCATTGATGCCTGATGTAAGAGAGAGAAAGAAAGACAGAAAAAACCTTATCAGTATTCATTTTCTCTGAGTAACAGCCCCATTTCCTCCAGTATTTTTCCCCCTTGTCTTTCTGTAGACCAAGGGTATAAGTAAGCTTTTCCATGGGGCGTATATAACTGACAATGCCTGTAAAAGGAAAGGTCCACAGTAGGGGGGGATTTATCTGAAGCCAGCATTTGATGACAGTGTTTACATGCAACCAAGAAAATCCCCAGGAGGTATATTGTGTATAGTGTTCAACAAGGAAGCCTCAGATGCATATGCAGATTTAAATTATATAATAAATTCAGTTAATCAATTCATCCCCACTCACTATCTGGCTCTCTGTGACCACAGTGATGTCAAATGGGTAGCTGCCCTCAGATTTGACATGCAGTCTCTCTGTTATGTGGTTAAAGGTGTTCGCATGCTTTTGTGTACTTCTGTTCTGGGGCTGTTTTTCTTGGTTTGGGACAGGACTCTTAGTTCCAGAGAAGGGAAATATAAATGGTATTTTAGACAATAGAGTACCTCCAACTTTGCAGCAGCAGTTTGGGGAAGGTTCTTTCCTGTTTAAACATGACAATACCCATAAACCAGGCCCATAAAGTTTCACAGTTTAGCATGGAAAAACTTCACTGGCCTGCACAGGAGCCCTGACCAGAGCCCCATCCGACACCTTTGGGATGAATTGGAATACCAGGTCTTAGTGCCCACCATCAGTGCCCAGCCTCTAATGTCATATACAGGAGTTTGATGAGTCCCTTTAGCAAGTCTTCCCAGCTTGTAAGCATTTCTGTCAGTCCCTCCCATCCTTATCAGCAGCTCTGCACAGGAGAGAGGCTTCCTTAATCAGTGCTCACATTTCCAAAACAATAACACATTTCTCCCCTGGTTTGACCTCAGTGACGCACTGGAGAAGATGAAGGGTGTGTACGAGCAGAATCCGCAGATGGGAGACCCCTCCAGTCTGGAGCCTCAGATCACAGAGACTGCCCAGAACATAGGGCGCCTGAGGGGGGAGCTCGCCAAATATGAGGTTAACACACACACACACACACGCACATATGTAAATATACTTTGTTCATCATTTCAGTTTTCAAAAACTCTATCTCTTCTTCATTGCAGTCGTGGCTGTCGGAGGCCGTGGGAGGAGAAGAATCTACCAACACCATCAACAATAATACTCAACATGGGTATGGCCTGTATTTAAAGGAAAAGTTTGACGTGTTACAGAAACACCTACTCGCTTTATTCAATACTACTGCTTCATCTGGTCTGAAGCTACAGCCAGCAACCAGCATGTTTACTGCTGGTTGACCACTACTGCCTGTACGAGCTATTACAGTGTCCATTAATACACCCCACTGACTGTGGGTTAAACAATATTGTTTCATGAGTTTTTCTTTTGACAAATGTTATGATGGGAGGATATTTCAGTAGGAAATGAGTATTGGAAATTACGTTTTTGGTCTTTTTATTGCAGTGACTCAGCTCTTTCTTCCTTAATTGTCTTATTTTTCTAACTCTGGTGCAATATGCCTGTGACAGTAAAACACGAGTGACAAACTGTTTATAAGCTGCACACAGCAGTGGCATATCATAATCTATCTGACTCATTTCGTTTTATTCGTTAAGTGTGTCTTTTATAATCTGTTTAAGCTGAAGTTTTATGTGTGTGATATAATAGATAATGGATATTCTGTAATGTTTCTATTTATAATGCATGTATATATGTATGTCCAGTGTTGTAGCAGCTGACCAGCCCCAAAACATCTACACAGAGTTTGACGATGAGTTTGACGACATAGAAACGCCTATTGGCCAGTGCACGGCTCTGTACACCTTTGAAGGTACATTCTGACATTCAAACTTCGCTTGTTCATGATTAGATCTCCTTTTAGCTTTTTGTGCATCTCTTAATTGTGTGTGTTTGTGTGCAGGCAACAGTGAGGGCACCATTTCCATTACAGAGGGAGAGCTGTTGAGTATAATGGAGGAGGATAAAGGAGACGGATGGATGAGAGTCCTTAGAGCCAGTGGAGAGGAGGGCTATATACCTTCATCCTATGTCAAACTCACCCCGTAACACACACACACACACACACACATACTCAGAGCTTGTGATGGAAGTTAAGAGCCAAAGGTGAATACAAAGTCATCCATGATAATTGGAGCTGTTCTCTACATCTTTTATCTCAGCCAGTGACGTGCATGGTGAGATGAAAGTGAGTGATTATAAAGCTTGTTATCAAGGCTGATTGCCGTATCATACACTCCCTGTCTCTGCTCGCTGGCGCAGGCGAGGCTGTCTTTAAACGCAGACTGCCAGTCTTTGTAGATTTCAGCTCTTTAAAAGAAAAAAAACAAAAAACTTTTGAATGTATACCTGAACTTTTTGTCACAGTGTTAAGTGACGACTCATGTTAACATATTGGGCATCATAGTAGCCTAACGCTACATTTCTTTGTGTCAATATATCCACTCACTTGACTTTCTGGCTGCCATTTCTAGTAACCTGCTGAACTTTTCATTTTAGTAACTCCAGCCTTCTGCTAAAACCTCTTTCCTGACAGGATAATGTGAGTTTTTGTTGTTGTTGCTGTTTTTATCATGGTGATGTGATGTTTTATGACTTATAACTGGATGAAAACCACTGCTCTATAGAGAGTGCACAAAATATAATATTTCGTCAATGGACTGTCACAGTAAAGGAGAGGTTCACATTTTCTTTGATGTCTGTCTTAAAATAATACTAAAATAATACAGATTGTGCTTCACCCTGTTTATACTGGTCCTGAAGATCCCTTCCTAATGCATTTCCAGTGTAAGTGATGGAGGACAAAATCAACAATCAATCGCTCTGTGAAAAAACACATTTCACAGTTTTTCTGAGGGTAATGTCAGGTAATGTGGGAATCTTCCAAAGGTTCAGAGCTTTTAATGCATCATTGGTTCTTTGTGTTACTATCCCTCCACTGTAGCTCAGCAGGAAAACACCGTGGAAACACAAAGAGGACTTTCACACTACAGATGAGCACCTGACAAGAGAAAGTCAGACTTCTGAACCCCCATAATTATCTTAAATAAACTAGAATACATTTTTACACAGAATGAGGATGGTAGATCTTTTTCCTGCCATCTCTTACATGTGAAGTGCTTCAGGAAGGGATTTCCTAATAGTGATGGTATGAATAGGAAGAATCATCACAGAAAATGGATACACATTGGCATGTGACTATTGTTTTAAGACAGACTTGAAAAAACTGTGAATGTGTCCTGTAACTCCATATGATACATTCCAGCTTCTCTACTACAGCAAAGATTTGCAAGAAAACTTTCTTTGCAATGTTTTTGTGAAAGCACAAAGGTGTGAAAGCACAAAGGTGAAAATGACCAAAGTTCAGTTTAAAAAATATAGAATTTAGCATTTTAAAATTCCTGTGAGCTGACTGCACTTGAGGTTGTGACCGCTGTGCAGCTTCATATAGCACTGACATTGTGAAATCTGACTAGAAGTGCAACTTAAAAGTAGATAGTAGGCAATTATTTAGTCTAATTTTCACTTCCCAGTGTTGCACAAAAGTGGCTGGACTCTCTGTCCAGCAGTCTCAGCTGTGGTGAACAAGTGGTGCTGTGACTATTTTAGTTTCTCATGTTCTGGTTTTACATTACATTTATTAGCCTCCAGATCTCTGAATCTCACTGAGACAATGGCCATTTAAAATAAAAATAAAAAAACTCGTCAGATTCAGATTACCTTTTCAACCAAACCACCAGGATAGATTTCAGAGGGATGAAATGGGAGTTCTGAGATTTAGCTTCTCACTGGATCTCTGCCATGAGTGATTAAAAGTTTGTTTAAGCACTTTTTTTTAAAAAAAAATCCCCTTGAGATATGTTTTAACACATCTTTCACTAAGTCTTAACTTGTGTCTGACATAGTTTTTCCACATAAACCTCAATTAACTTGTTAAAATGATTTTATTATTACATCTACTCACTAACCCTCATTGAAAAATTTACAATCTATGAATTTACAAATATTACTCATTCCAAAAGTTTTAACTGCTGGACACAAGATGTCTCCTACTTCCTACTTAAGTAAGCTTTCAGTGTATGTACACAAGAGGTTTGAAGTGTCATATTCAGCACCTACATCATTCTACACAGTGAACGTCAAACATCCAAGAGAGGTAACAAGAGGAGGCAATACGACTATTGAGTGGAGACATAAGGTTAACCCATCTTTTCTGTCCTGCACTAGTAAATGTTTTCTCAACATTTAAGGGTATTATTGTACGATCCATTTTTTAAAAGAAAATGTATGTATTTACATGTATCTTTTGAGTCATAAATTGAAAGAAAAAGATGTCTTGTGTTTTTTCGTTTCTTGACAGCATTAGTTATGAGAAATATTACATGCAAAAACTACTAACAAAAAGTAAACACATTCATTTATTGCTTTAGAAACACTGATGTGAAAAAAATTCCAGTGTGGTGCCTTACAGCAGCAGTTCATGTATAAAAGGAATGAACTCAGTTTTAACAATGTTTCTAATGCTCATTTGGAAAAGTAAACAGATTACCCAAGTTTTGGGGTAAACAATTTCAGATTTCTACAAAATTACAAAACACAGTCCTTTTCACAGTAAAGGTCTGTCCACACATTGCAGATAAAATTAATTTTTTACAAGTTATGGTTAAGCTGTCACTTGACAAGCTCAGCCAAGAGTCACTGGCACCTCAGAAAGTAAAGGAAAAAATACCATCTCCTTCTTCGTCTGTGTGACGTCAGGGGTCAGATCTCTGCCCGTGCTACCTTGACACAACAAAACTGAAACCATCTCTCTTTGGTCTTTTCTTGATTTCACCTTTCATTTAGTAAGACAGGTCCTGCAGCTCAGGTTGTTGTGGGGAGGCCTCCACAGGTTCCAGTTTATCAGAGAGAACGCAAAGAATTTTGTCAAACTTCTCGTAGCGCTCCTGTCTGGCCGCTGCTGCACCCGTCTGACCCCAGAGCAGTCGCAGGGCGAACTCTGTCCGGACAGCCTCCAGCAGCTCAGGGATGGGCTCCCAGCCTCCTGATGGAGCAGTGTGACGGACATTTGATCAGATCAGATAAAACACATAATGGGACTTTTCTACTTCCTGCCAGAACAAGTGTTTATTTTCCTCTACGACAGGCCTCAACTTTATCTTTTTACTGTTTTGCCTACAAACAGAACAGAACAGGTAGCAATTTAGGGGTTGCTGATAATGCCAGTGATGACATCTCATGAACTGGTGACATGATTGATGATTGATGGCATTGTTGCATGTGGCTGACTGTCTGTGTTTGTGAGAAGAGAAGGCATCATTGTATGTGTGTACCTGTGAGCAGAGTGTGCGCGTGCTTCTGATAATCTTTGGCATGTAGCGCAGCACTGCGAGCTGATTGGAGAACATCGTAGAGAAGCTCACAGCCTCTGTCACTGTTCTCCACTGGGTCCTCGCCCTCCATCACCATCAGCAAAGGAACAAGGTGTGGCATGGCTACAGGACCCTGAACTACAGAATCTACAGAAAAACACACAGGAAAGTTGCATTAGACAAAAGCACCTGCCAAAGGAATGTGATGCATCTCTCTTAAACACCACCCACCACTTACCGTCTCCCATCGCTGAGTGAGTTCATGAAGGGTTTGAGTTTCTTCTCATATAAAACTGCACTCTCTGTGTGGTTCCTCCTCAGCGCCCGCCACGTCATCTGCAGTCGCTCCACCTGTGCACATGCACACACAAATATATGTGTAAGGAAACTTCAACCAATCTCCACTTTGCATAATTTTACAAAAAGAGAGCATATCTTTGTCATAATTACACCACCTGAGGCATTTCCAGACCCTTCATCACAGCTGAGAAGGAGTAGAGATTGTGGGCATGTTCTTTCAGGGCCTGAGCCAATGAGATAAATTTATGTAAAACAGCTGCCCTCTGGCTCACAGTCCCTGTGCAGCCCAGGATGTCCACTGCAACTCCCAGTGCTATTACATGATGCCTAAACACATGAAAAATGAAAATATTAGAGGGGTGTATGTGTGTGTGTGAGTGGGAAGAAGACGAAGGTAGTTGGTGAGCAACACTTTCCACTAGTTGCACATTGCCACCCAGATAGAGTCCAATACAACAGAGGAGAATGCAATTTTGTGATTTTAACAGAAAAAATAAAATATGAGAAATAACATCTCATCTTGAAACACACTCTTTGGGCAGCATGGTGCAAAAGTAGCAATTTTGACATCAAAGTTTATAACACTACAGAAATTATATCACAAAACCACGATTAAACGCGATTAAACCCATATTTGTTATGTAGAGGTGTAGTTGCATGCTGTTGCAAGGGAGCGCGATACACTGTCTACACACCTGGTGACAACAGCGCTGCGTGCTGCATTCAAAGACCCTCCCTCGTGAAATCTTCTCCCGAAAACGTGTACGTGCCCTAAACACCGCAAAGCAATTCCTGGTACACAGTGCCACAGAATAGTTTTTAAACTTAAGTATTTTATGTGTCCACGCTAATAAGGTGGTCCTTTGTCAGCATGTCAACTGTGAACGCGAAGGAAGCAGACTCTGTCGAGATATTGGCGTTGAAACTCCGGTGAGTTGAGGCGCACATTCTTGCTAGCTTGCTGGGAGGAGAGTGCCGCGTGCTTACTGTTCAAGTTCAGATACTTTCAATTAAGAAACACAGTTGGGGTACTGAGAACGTTTTTCCAGTGTTTTCAACGTAGTTTGGTGCATATTGTGTCACTGTATTAATGTAAAGGCCGCCAGTCTCTCCAAGCTATTTGCTAAGGCTAAGGCTAATTGCTAACTCGAGTCGCTAACGCTAATTGCTAGCTCTGGTTGTGTGCTAAGATGTTAATGTAGCGCCAGTTATTCCTGTACAGAGGAACAGGTAATAGTGTGGCGAAGTATTAAAGATGCATTGAATTGTTATGCTGACATTGAAAATCATTTAGGTTTAGTGGAGTTATTTCATTGTAAAGATTAGCAGAACTACAGTGTAATTGAACTCATTTTGATTGTTACAGTGTACATGTGATGTTAAGTAGTGGTGATGAGTTCAAATTAATTCTAAGGGGAAATTATTAAAATGATGTATAGAAGAGTTAAAACAGAATATATTACATGTAGAAAGTAGTTTAAAAATATAAATAAGTAATGTATTAATACTAACTGATGTTGTGATCTGCACTATTCCTGTAGATTGGCGTTTTGAGCTACCAGTTAGAACCTGGAGGATTTGGTGATGGTGAGCCCAGCCAGTGAGACTGTGGATGGTGGTGGAAGTGGTGTGGCCTACTGTGGGATCTGTCCATAGAGGACATCTGACCAACTTGATTCATTCAGTTGGACACCAGATAAGAACACGTGCACATGATTATCTCAGGTAGTAGTTGTCTTAGCAAACATTTAACACACACATTCACAAGGACAAGGGACTGAACTCTTGAATCCAAGCCCAATTAGCATTTTAATCTCAAAACAGTTGTGCTGCCACATTTGTTCTGTATGTTACTTGTCCTACAAGTTATCTGTTCTCGTGTTACTTTTATGTTTTCATAAGCCAAAGCCAATTTTTGACTTGAGTGGATGCATTGTACCTTTCTAACAAATCCTGTCGTAACTGGTGTCCATGTGGTAGAGTAACAAGCTCCAGCCCTGATTCAACCCCCATAATCCTCTTCTGCTCATCCGTCACTCCAACGATGCGTGCTACCTGCAGTATCACAGCAATGATAAATCAATGGCCCATCAGGTTTTACATCCAGTTTATTGACTGATTATTCAAGCTACTCTTAATATCTCTCTCTCTCTCTCTGTTTTTAATCAAATTTCTTTCAACTAAAAAATACTCTTTAAGCTTAAAGCTCCAGAAACCTGTTGGTTACCAGTAGGTCCTAGATGGCTGGAGCACAACAATTAAAACAGCTTAGATTGATTCTGAAAATCTGCTTGGTAAAGAGCTGTGGAGTACCTGGCAGTCGACACTGAGCATGTGCAGGGCGGTGGTGTTAACATTGGAGCGGTTGAAGAGCTCTTTGACTGCCAGCAGGACGTTGGGATCCAGAGGTCGGTTGTTCTCCGGTAAAAGAAGTGACTCAAACTCATCCAACTGGAAACATGACCTTGACTCCATCTGTGGTAGTGTATGAATATTACAACATTAATACACAGCTGTCCCTAAACTCATTTCACTGCATTGTTAAATATTGGCAGTGATTGTGTGGTGATGCAGTTGCAACTAACAATCATTTTACAATCATTAAACTTACACTAATCTTGACTTGTATTTTCTATGAAATGCCAAAAAAAAATAGTGCTGTATTCACAATGCTTTTTTGTCTGACCAACAGTCCATAGCCCAAAAGTTTCAAATATATATATCATAGAAGAAGGAAAACCAGAAAAAAGTCACATTCTTGGATGTTGGAGCCACTGAATTTTTGGCACTCGTGATTTAAAAAAAAAAAAAAAAATCCTCTAACAATTAATTGATTATCAGAATTGCTGCAGATTTTCTGACAAACTGTTTCAGCTCTACATGGTTGGTTGAACATTGAATTGGATATTCTGGACTTCTTTAAACTGCAGCAATATGCAACTCTGCCCTATTTAATACTGTCTTGACAGCACTGTGATGGATTAGACAACTCCTACAGGTTTTAAGAGTCTAGTTTTCATATATATTAAAAGGAAATGAGTAGAAAACAGTAGCTGCCGGGAAAGCATTTGAAAATCTAAAACTGTACAAGATGTAGAATGGATCTGATCAACAAAAACACAAAGTACAAAACACTCATATGGCCCTTGACCACCATATGAAACCACAAACGGTAAATAAAAATATAATACAAACATGTGGCCGTTCAAAATGCCAGTCTTGCCACTTCCTCTCCTTGCCTTCCCCTGCAGCGCTTTGTCAAATGGCAGGTGTGGTGATGCCTCGGTCTTTTGGGCCTCCAGGAAGCCAAACGGAAGTTTCTGTGAGTCTTGCACGGCTCTGCCACTTCTCTTCCGCACGTAAGCGGTCCACGTGGCCCTTCCGCTGGGACTGTGGCAGCTAGACACAGCAGCAAGTGGATATAAACTCTACATGAAGGATTTACAGATAGCCTATAAGGCCCGGAACAGAATAAGAGATGATTACCTGGATGACCAGCTCAGTGTAGAGAGAAGAGGGGTCCTCATCCGAGTCTGTGGGCGGAGGAGGCATCATGTTGGGGAAAACAGCAGAGACCCTGAGAGGTTTAGGAGGAGCTCTGGGGTGCAGCTGTCCATCTGAACCTCGCAAAGTTACACCACCACCTGCAGGCACAGAGAGGGGAGTTACAAGTGTGAGCTCTGTATCTCGGGTGTAAAGAAGATGCGTATGTGCTTGTGTATTCATGTTACCTGGATGGGAGGGGCGTGTGTGTCGTGGTCGTGGGCTCAGCAGGGGTTCGCTGCCTGTGCGAAACACTGGGGAGATGGGGGCGGGGCCTGTGTCCTCTGGCTGAGTGGTCTGTGGAACACCTGGATGAAGAAGCAGCCAGCCAGGTGAAAAATAAATCACTGCTGTTCTTCCCCTGCACCTCAGTAATACTTCAAGTTAGTAAAACCTAAAGTCCGAGGAGGACTGGATTTTTGACACTGTTACTGATATCGATATCTGGGAGTTTAAAATCATCAATTGGATGATGATATTATTGACATTTGCATTGTGTCCAGCAACTGTGACAGAGTCTGAATGTGACAAAGTAGGGGTAGCAGTGATTTATAGGTTGCATGTTAATGATAATATACCAGTTCGTAGGTTGCTGTCAGACTGTGCAGACTGAAGTGAAGGCCTCCGTCCCACATTCTCCAAATTAGCAGGCTGACTTCCACTCCTGCCACACATAAAATAAAATTGGTGAACGTGTTTATTTGTTTTTGTTATGTAGTGTGTTTGAGTACCATGCATGTATGTGCACTACATTTCAGCCATCTTCCTCCCACCTTAGCAGCGGATTGTTGACCTGCAGTGTGTCTGTAGAGCTGAGGCTGCGTCTTTTGTTGGTTGTAGTGTGCTTTTCTCCCCCTGCACCTCTGCTGCTGCTACTGCTGCTGCTTTTGGGCTCTGCATGCTTGCTCCATGATGGCACGCAGAGGAAGGGTCCGTGTGATTGGGTGAAAGATCACAGCAGCCTGAGGCCTGGGAGATGGGCCGACGCCCACCCACATAGAAGCGGATCAGAGCAGGAACATTGTCAAAGCGATCCTCCTCAAACTGGAACAGCTCCCGAGAGTAGCCCTGTCACACAGATGGAGGCAGAGCCTTTAAAGGAATAGTCCAACAGAAATCTGTCTTTGCAGTAACATGCTCACCCCTAAAGACCAGAGAGGTGGCTATTGTAGCTTACGGTTTAGCGAAGGTTAGCTTGGATTCACAGAAGTTACAATAGTGTTGTACAAAGTTGGAACTCCTTAATGTTAGCATTAGCATTGTTGCATAATACATTATTTTAATGATTTAATCAACTATCCCCCACTTGCTGCACATGGACACACACACGTTAACACAGACGCACCTTTTTGGGACGAAGGACCACTCGTATGATCTTAAAGTGCATGGGCCCGTTCTTCCAAAAGCAGCTCAAAACGTAGTCGCCGGGGGCAGAGCTTGAGTCTCGGACCAGGAAGTCTCCATCCCTCTCAAACAGAGACTCTGCTGCCTGGAGACAAATGAAAAGGTTAACTTGGTCAGCTAGACATAGAGGTTCACATATGTGTTTACATACAATCTTCTCACATAACTGTTTGCGAGAAAGAAAATAAGTGTATATCCCATCTAATAATCAGTATATTCCTTAAATTTGGGGACATAAAAATATTTCATTAGGTGTAAATTAAGTGAGAATAGTATGGTCCGTTGAGCACCTCTCGGGTCAGTGGTCCGTGGTACCATGCATGGCTTCTCGGGTCTTCAGTGCTGAGCTTCAGTTCCTCCTCTAGCTCCCTCTTTAATGAGTCCATCTCTCTCCGACCTCCAAAAACCTGCAACATACAGAGCAGCAGCCAAGCAGAGACCACAGTCACTCTGCATGTCTTTTGTGCTCACATTTTGTAGATATGCAGGAAAAGAGGGTAGCTCTAAAGAGCAGGTGAGAGTTGGAGAGGCCGTTTGTTTAACCTCTTACCTTCAGCTGGCTGAGGTATGCGCTGACACTCCTCCTCTTGCTGGAAAAACAAGAGAGAAGAGGTGATTTGGAGCTACTAAATTAAACTCCAGGGAGCTGCAGATGATGGTGCCATGTTTTTCCTCTGAACATGGAACAGTACAAGGATGGAAGGCCACTGCCAAGGTCTGGGTCTGTCATTAACACCAGACAAACTGAGGGACTTATAATAGCCTGCTTCTTTTTCCTCCTTCCTTCCTCCCTAAGCTTCCACCTTCCTGCCTCTGTAAACACAAGGCTAACAGATGAACAGCCCAGAGAACTCACAACAGGGATGAACTCAATACATCAGTAACTCCTACTGTGCTCCAACAGTGGTGTTAGGGTTGCTTGTTTGCTCGGAAACACACACACACGTTTTGTACTCATATTTAGACTAAGTTGTCAATTTATTAGCTACTAATTTGACTAATTGGGTCTAGTCAAACAGTCTGGCAAAGTGTGACAGTGGTTTGGTTGAACTGTTTTATTAGTTTATTTGATTTTATGGCCATTTTGGAGACTGCAGGTTGTGGTGCTGTTTAAATTAACTTCCTCTTTTCATTTACACCTCTGTCCATAACCAGGCTCTTGCTGATCTCACTGACAGGGCTGTAATAGGACTTTAGAAAAACCAAGGTCAGTTATCTTCTCTGAAAGATAGAGAGCATCATTAAACTGCTTGTTTTGTCTAACAGTCCAAAACCTAAAGATATTCAGTTTACTATCACATAAGATGAAAATGACAGCAAATCCTCAGGTAATGTTAATTTAAAGTTAAAGTTAATTTTTTCTGTCGATCAACTAATAATTTCATTGATCTACTAATTGGTTCAAGTCTACACCACTACTCTGTGATTGTATTGTGTTGTGTAGACCTAACTCATGTAAAGCAACATTATGGGTATCTAGAAAAGCACTCTATATGAGAAAATGTGTCATTATTATTAAGTGTACTGCATTGTATTGACAGGTATTTCTATTATTTTACCCTCCCCATTTATACTAATAAGGGTGGACCACATGACAGAAACACCTCTGTGTATAATACAATCAAATTCAACAACAGCACAAAGTACATCCTCCAAAATAATCACACGGGTGAATCAATACCACCTAAAATAGTTTCAGTAAAAACTGAACATTATAACATTATATATAAAAACACTTAGTAAACTTTAGTACAATTCACAAACTAGAGCCTTCAAAATGACAAAGTTGAATCAACACCCCTTAACATTATTATAGCAAGGTGTACCTAATAAAATGGCAATGACTGGCCATAACTCGGGGGTCAGCTGTAACATAGACACACACACATAAACACAAAGACATTCAGGTAAATCACACTTCTTAAGATTTGTTGTGAGGTAAGAGGGAGCAACATCCTGTCTGAGGGGCGTTGGCCCGGCGGCAGTTCACCAGAAAACACCTGTGCAATGTGCTGGAGAGGCACTATTGTGAAATGCAACCTGAAACCACACTTAACTATGTCTCAAACTATTTTATTCAACTTCACCGGCCTGCTAGTATTTCTCTGACTAATCTGAACAACAGAGACTCCAAAGCTAACCGCTAATGTCACTGCAGAGGTAGTTAAATGACTTTCATTTTGGCCCCGTTTGTTCTGAAGCTGAACATCCAGTCCTGAGTCAAAACTCCAGAAATTGTGCAACAGGTTCGCAAGCTTAGTCAATACTGTCGAGTTTTTTTTAATCGAAAAAGGTTGGAGCGAGATTTTATCAGCGTGGTATGTCAGAAGTATTACTAAATGTTCAGAAAGTCAAAGCAAAAGTTAAATCAACCGATAAAAAACGGTCAAAAACCTGTCGAACGTCGAACATCTCGCGTTAATTAACGAGGTTGCCCGCTGTTCAACTGGCAGCGGCCAACGGTCCTACCTGTCAGCCCCGCTTCACAGCCCGTTCGTCCCGGACATGTTTTACGGTTTGTGGTCCAAACTAAAACAATACCAAACAACAGCTGGGACAATCCTCCGGTCCTTCTCCGCTCAGGTTCTACCCAGCCCCTCACCCTCCACCTCCCTGTACACGCAGTTTCGAACGAGTTCCCACAAGTTTGCCCGAGCTCTCCTCCTCTTCTTCCTTCTCCACCTCCTCCTCGTCCTCCCCGCCCCAGGCCCCGGTGCTGAAACATACCGCTATCTGCCTGGCATTCCTAGGATACCGACACACACTGAGCTGACACATCACCTAGCTACAGTATGTACAGAGATAGTGACGGTGAAACATATGGTATTGTTTTGTCTCTTAAACCGTGCCATATCTATCACGCACTGGTCTCAGGTCAGAACAAGGCTGGGCCCCAAAAGCCACAGGTCTGCTCCTCATTATTTGGGTTTACATATTTAGTAATAATTGCAAGTTTTCACTATCAAGTTTGTCACGTCCTTTCTTCATCTTGTGGCTTTGGTCTTGACCTTTAAGACCTTAACTTGGAGCCTATTTGTTGTAAACTGTTTTATTATTAGAATTGCTTTGTTTTTTCTGTGTCAAGTAATCAAGACCTTGGGAAATGTCATCTTATTCCATCATAGCAAAACTGTAAGGCTGCAACTGTATTTTCATTATCATCTGACAATAATTTTCTGTAATAATCAATTGACTTTATAGTATAGAAATTGTCATTATTCTCTGAATGTTTTACCAACAGTCAGAAAACCAAATTTTTGTCCCTTACCCCTACAAGGTTAATCTGTCCATTGTTCAGAAAAGATATTGTACAAATGTCAGAATCAATTTACTCCATTACAGCAACACAAATTTCTTAGTAATCAAATGTTAAATCATCAATAATTGTCCACTAATCACAGTTTCTAAATGTTTTCTTCCATGTGCACTTGTTTAAAAAGTTGCTGGGAGTAGTCCATTAATATTTATGTATCATGTAGCCAGACGGGCTTATCAGTTATTTTACCTGGTTTCAGTCATGTCTGAGCCAATCAGAGCAGAGAGCTGTCTACTTCATTGAGAACCACAGTTTTGGTTCACAACCTCAGGGGCTTTTAGCAAGCACCACTCGACAACCAGCGAGCAGAGATGTG
Organism: Lates calcarifer; assembly: GCF_001640805.2. Classification (NCBI taxonomy): domain Eukaryota; kingdom Metazoa; phylum Chordata; class Actinopteri; family Centropomidae; genus Lates; species Lates calcarifer. The sequence goes on from NC_066837.1 coordinate 5,766,747, forward strand.
CCTGTACTTGACAGCCTCCATTTATACACTTACAGTACTTGTCATTTGTTGCATTTCAAGAGGATACCCCTGAAGAAATATTCATGTGCATTTCACCCAAATCAAAGAAAAACATGAATCGTATTTTCTTCTCTTTTATAGTTTCCAGCCATGTAGATGATTTTCATTTTATGTGCAGTGAAAAATGGCAACAAAAAAAAATCAGCAGCAGCATCCGGTACAGGTCTGGAGCTCAGGATGTCAGCGGGACATGTTTTTGCTTCTTATCCCGACCTGAGCATTTTCTCCTTGTAATACAGCTGCACAGTGCTACAGTAAAATTTTAAATATATTTGTCAGCTGAGTTGTTCTGTTATAATATATATAACCTGCTCCACAGATTTGCTTTGATGGTTTTGTACAGTGCCCCATAGTGTTTTCTAGAGCTGAAACAATTATTTGTTTAAACAGTCAACAGAATAAAAATCAGTTAATAGATTATGTCATTTTTAAAAGCAAAAATGCCAAATATTTCCTTGTTCCAGCATCTTAGTTGTGAAGATTTGCTGTGTTTACGTCATAGTAAACAAACACTGGGCAAAACAAAGTCTTGAGCATGGGCTTTATATGAATACGATGGATTTTTATCAGTATTTTCATGTTGTAAAATCCAAACTATTAGCTGAAAAAATAACCAGCAGCAGATTAATCAATAATGAAAATAAACTGTGGAGAGGGGTATCAATATGGATATGCTGTAGCAGGAAGCCACAGATGATGGTGCCATGTTTTTCCTCTGAACATGAACAGCATAAGGATAGGAGACTACCGCCTGGTTCTGGGTCTGCCATTTGAGCACCACAAACAAAATTCAGTTCACTCCATTATGTTGGGGTAGTGGCAGAAAACTTCAGAGACAGATATCTCATGTACATGGCTAAATACTTTTAGTATTTAGTGAGAAAATATGTTTTTATTTATTCTTACTGGTGAGCAAGTGGCCATCAGACAGGCTGTAAAGGGTCAGTTTACCCGAATTACAAAACCATACAGTATCTAGCCATTCAGGTAGGTCTGGTTTTATGCACTGGGCTTTTAAAATATTCACCTTTGAGACTTCTGCTGCCACCTCAAAACAATGGAGGTGAGTGGACTTTTGTTTGTGCTCCTCAAAACACTGAAAAGGTACAGCTGTGTCTTTTCAAATGCTCTTCTTATAGGGAGTGTTTCTTAATCAGGAAGTAGTGCCTGTGAAAACTGTTCACAGTAAGGTCTGTGGATCATTCAGAGTAAGTGGAACATTGTTTCCAGAAAGACAGATTGCTGTTGTGGTTTTCAAATGTAAATTTTCACTGCCTTCAGCACGTCAAACTGATTTCCATTTACTCTTATTGTGTTGAGGTGGCAACAGAAATCTTTGGATAGCTCAGACCAAAACTAAACAACTAACCAAAACCAAAATTATGTGCGTGGCTCAATACCACCAGGGATAGAGTGGAAACTTGTCTCTTTGTAATTTAGGTGATCTGGCCCTTTAATGCTGAAACTGAGCCTGCATTGAACCTTCTCTGGTCTACAAGATTAACAGCTTCCAAACACACGCACTAGTCTTTGTCACTTAGTCCTTGACTCTCACTGGAGGGAAGAGTGACCAAAATATCAAAGTCCCAAAGGTGTGTTGTTTATTATGTTAGTCACCAGCAAGCTGCTGTTCTCCTCATCAATGAAAGTACAAAGGAAGATTATGAGGTTGTTTGATTTTCATAAAGGTTTTTCATTCTGTGTTTTCAGCCTAATCATGGACAACTGATTGTTGGGTACATGTGCCACAGCTTTCAAACTCTGACATAGATTTTATGAGGCACTGGTTAATTATTATCCAGACATGAGTAAACTACCCGGAGAAATTCAGTCATCCTGTCACACACACACGTAACCACGATCACACTCTTTCATGAAAGACACTCTTTTATAGACACACAGACAACTCTCTCATGGGGTCAGCTTACCTGCGTTTGCTGTCCTGACAGCGGTCTCTCTCATTGATGTGAGCGTTGTCCTCATTCAGGGGGCGGAGCTGCGAGCAGGAGGCAGACAGGCGGTGTTTTTTGTCAGCGCGCTGGAGGCGTGGCAGAACACTCTGACGAAACAGGTCCTTCTTTGGCTTCTCCTGCAGGATGAGGTAGAGACCCAAATGCTGGAGTTACTTAGCCTTAAAGGGAGGAGTGCTGGTGACAAATGTGCTCTGAGAAGATGTCTAACTGTTTTGTGTGACTATATGTTTGTGATCTGGTGCCAACACTGTGGTCTCACCAGGTCCATAGACGACCCCAGGGAGTACTTTCGGCTCACCCTGCGCCCCAGGCCCTGTACAGCTGAGGGGACAAAAGGACTGTTATAAGGAAAAAGTTCAACATTTTGAAAATTAAGGTACAGTATATGCTTTCTTGCAGAGAGTTCTATAATTCTCATGTCTGTCAGTTAAATATGGAGCTGAAACAAGATATGAAGTGTTAATTTGTGAGCTTTAGAGGTTCAGGTAAATTTTGTCACTTTAGGACAGAGCTGGGTTAGTGCTTTCCCATGTATTTCTGGTCACAAAGCTCAGCATGTTGCCCAAAATGCTGAACTATTCCTTTAATAGACATTATTTAACTTGTGAAATCATAATTCATTCAGGGTTAACTAGATTTTCATATCCAATATATTTGTAAACCCAGTAACCCCTCCCCCCAATTTAATGGTTTGACTTGATGTGCTAAGCATGAAGGATTTCAACAGAGACTGCTCTGTGCAGGTTGAAATGGATGATTTAGAGATAAGAGTTTATCTTTAGGCTTCTTTCATAACACAAAAAAATATTTACTTGAATAAACTAATCTCTAAGACGACCATGTAAACAATCCTCTTTTGTATGTTTGATACAGTATGTGTGTAGGCACGTGCACATGTGCACTAGAACTGGGTGATTATATGATGATTAAAATCCACATGATAATATTAATAAGTATATAATAAATAATATTTTTTCATTATAAATACAGCTGAGTATCAAACCTCAGAATTTTTTTTGGTACCGAGCAAAATGCGCCTGTATCACCCAGATTCTTAAACATGTTTATTCTTAGTTTCTTATTTAGATGAGAATCAAAATTTATTTTCTTGAAAGAAAAATAAGATTTTGTAGAAAAAAGTGCCAATATTTGTCAAAGTAAGGTATTAAAATAAGTATTACTTTGTTATTTCTACCAGAATTCATTTAAACAATCCCCAGATATGTACCATATCAATATACTCTATTTAATTATATTGCAAATGTGTTCAAAACACTTAACAAAATAATCAAGCCACTGATGTACAATGTTCACTGTTATGAATTACATCATTCTAAACTACATATATTTGTCAAACAGCTACAATAACTTTTAAAATTTTAAATTATAACTTGCTCTGAATAATTTAATTTGTACAACTGAAGTTTGATGAACAATATAACATTATATGATATTCATGGACAGATAAACTTGCTAGACCTTCAAGTATGATCTGCTTGGTGCCTGTTAACCCTGTTTCTTCTATTCTCTGTGCAGGGTTGAATAATACCCATCCCAAAATTTGCTGTGTGGTAATTTGAATAAACACTAATTAGCATTATGCAATATGTCAGCACAAAACTGAAATACTGAAAAATAGGGACTATCTTTAAGTAACAATCCTGAAAGGCCCTTTTCCAGCTGATACTGCCTTTAATGCTACACATTTGCAAAGAGATTTTCAAGTACGTTAGCACAAACAAACAGTAAGCCTGGAGTTCTAGAGCCTGGTCGTCTGCTCTGCTTGGTTGGTAATCCAGCCTTGCATTTGGTACAAAATGGTATGATCCTACTTGATTGATATGATAAACTGTTCAGCAAATTATGAATATTAAATCATCTCCTAGCCCTGGTGTGTATGTGTGTCACCAGAATGTGGATCCAGTCTCTCTCTGTGTCTTGAAAGCTGGTTGAGGATGGTCTCTCTGTGTGTTGCATCCTCTATCCCTGCATCCTTCAGCTCTCCATCAGTTACATTCAGCAAACCCTGCAGCAACACAAGGAGAGCAAAGAATAAAGCACAACTGTACTGTGAAGATTAAAGCACAGAACAAAAGAAAGAGAGAGAGAGAGATACTAACATACAAGGAAAAGACGCATTTTGCATGCTCACGTACCTCAAGACCATAATATTCACTTTCTAGTGTCTTGGTGTACTGGGGCAGGCCGATCTGTCTCAGCCACCAGGCGATGGAGCGATTATTCATGTCTGAACAGCAAAAGGAGACAAGGTACTGATTACATACCAGCGCACATGCAGACTCATACACACACACGCATGCTTGTACATGTTTTTCGTGCGCAAGTTTCTGAGAAAAGTACAAATGAAAGAGTTGTCTGACATTAGCTACTCCTCAAAATCAGCCAGCCAGACACAGAAGCAGAGAAACGTAGTGTTTGCACTGCAGCAGGAACAGTATGTAACACCTACCTGTTCACAGGGTCCACCAAGGCACTCTGGGATTTAACTTCTTTCTTTCTCTTTGTAATATTTCTATCTCATAATGTCGCTTTCTTTTCTTACTGCCCCCTCTTTGTTTGCTCTCTTCCTCTACAGCTGCTCTCATCTAAGTTGTAGCCTCTGTCATTAAGCCTATCTCTCACCCAATCTTTGTGGTAATAGTGGAAGCCCGCTCCCCCTCAAACCTGCAGGGTCACTCAAAAAGCCAATCAGATCGTGCAGTGGGTACACAGTACCCCACCGAAAACAGCAAATCACAGCGTAAGAATTAGCATGAGCTCTCGCGAGGCGGAGAGCACAGGTTGAGGCACGCCATGGGAGAGAGATAGAGTTCAGAAAAACAAGAAGGGGGGTGGGGGATATAAAAATGTAAGACTGTTAGGCAGCTGTCAACATGTCAAGTCAGAGATAGGCATGCATGCACAGTGGTGTGTCTTCCAGTCTGTCTGTCCAGGTGGTACGTTGGGAAATACAGTATCTGCAGGAAAAATGCTCATGTGTTTTAGACTGACACCTGGTGTTGAAGGAAAAAGTCACATGGGCCTTTTAGCTCAGGGTGATTTAAAGGGCCAATTCACCAATTTTACACATAAAGGTCAGTTTACTCATTATGAAGACTACCACTCAGCCTGTGTTAAGCTATATTATGTCCTCTGTAACTGTAACTGGTGGAGCTTTGTTAAGTCTGTGATGACAGGCAGGGAGTATGGAGCATTGTGGGTAATGTAGGATCCAGTGTTTTTGGAACTCTGTGCATTCAGAATACAACAGCTTCCACTGCTTCCATTTTGACTGTTCTTTCTTTTCTTTTTTTTAAACTTGTCTCTTGCAAGTCCACCAAGTTTATGGACATACAGTACTCCTTCAAGACATCATCCTTAATCTGGAAACCTGGTTTCAGTGCTTTACACCAGCCACGGTGCGTCCTGTCAGTGTCATCAAGCAAGATAAAGAAGTTCCAGAAACAAAACTGTTGCTGGAAAAGTGGTGGGTGGAAGCAAAAACACAATATCTCTCAGGACAAACTTGAGTTTGATTTGTTAGATTATGTGTGATTATGTGTTATTAGTCTATTATTTTTTGCTTATCGCTCTTTATGATAATAATGTTGGTCTCCGATTTTGATGCCTAAAATCATTGTAACACCTTTTGTCTTAAAAAGAAATTTTTAATTAATTTGCAGAAAAAACGCCTTTACTCTTTTTAATACACTCAGGGGTTTTGCTGCTACATTGTCACAGCCTTATTTAGTCTGATGTAACCGTAGCTCTCGGTGGATAATTCTGTCAAACTGTTGGTACACATTGCTCTCTAAGGGGCATCACATTACTGAGTCAGTTCACTGACTTCATGACTCCTCTCCACTTATGAAATAATGTCACTGTGTTGTACCAGTAACTGTAATCCTGTAATTACCCCTTGTGACAACAGTGGCCACTGTTCAGCAAAAGTTACAAAGGCTCACCTCAAATCTAGTCGGTTCACCATTTGCAATCTTTATGTCCAAACCACAAAAAAAATGTGGTTTGGATATTTTCTTACTTATCCCAACTGGCAAACTTTTTCTGGATTGTCCTCAATAACCAGGACCAGCAACATCACGTTTTTGGAAAAACATGTTTTTCAAATTCACTTTATTGATGCTCTAACCACCACAAATTAAATTGCATTTAGATCTGTTTTACTGGGGTGGCAGCAAAAATTGCAGTGTTGCAACAACCACTTCACATGAATCACAGATAATAACAAACAACATAATTAAAGACTAAATTCTGTACAATACTTAAATAAAGTAAGTAAAGTCTAAAAATTAAAAAATCATAAAAAAGAAATCTATCACAGCCACCGTGTGCTCAATATACACTGTACATTATTGCAGGCTGGCAAATAGATAAGACAACAAGGGATAAATGAGAAAATATGTTTTTCTATGTGTGTGATTTAGATGAACTGACTCTCAAGGGGAAAAAAATCCACTGAAAATTTCTATTTAAACTGTGGTGTTCTGGTGAAATGGGACAGTAAGATCAATACCAACAATTATAGACAACTGTTTCACTTTATTGTACCTTAGAATGTGATGAATTGCTGATATTGCTAGTTGACACTTTCTGTTGAACTAGTGACTGAATAAGTGACTCAGAGTTTCTTATGTTACATCTGAATGAGATTTGATCACAGGCATTGCCAGCTGTGAATCCAAATATGTGCCCACATACTGGTACAATCACCACTGGGTGCTGTCAGAGCGTCTGAGAAGGTGTTTAATTATTCATGAAGCAGCTCCATGATTTTCTTCTGTCAATGACATCATGACAGCAGTCTGACTTTCTGCTGCTCAGTTTTCAGACAGTTAATATGACCTGATCAATACCGTATAAATGTATTATTCTAATGTAGTATTTGCCCCTTAAGATGTGTGTGTGTAAGTAATATTTACAGCATCTTAGATAACACATCTAATCAACCTATCTCTTTCAGATAAGGTCATTTTATCACATTAGAAGTTTATTTGGGGGTTTTCTAAATAATGTTGTGGTTAGCCTTGTAACACATTTATTATTTGATCACACAAACACTTACAGATGCACACTCACTCCTGTTCAGTCTGGTGCATTTATACACCATTTCACATACAAAGCACACCCTGTTTTATCAATTTGTACCACTCATAGCAGCAACAGCAGCAGCAGCTTTGTGAGTATGCATATGTGAGTGTGTGTGTATGTGTGCGCGCATTCATGAGTGTGAATGTGACAGTGTGAGGGTGCGTCAAAGGAAAAAGGAAGTTGCGGGATGAAGTTAAAAGCCTTCGACACAGTGCAGCTCTGCAGAACACCCACCACGGAAGAAAGACAACGAGAGCGCCGAAGTCTGAAAATGAGATAATGAAAGGAAGACAGGGAGGTGAACATCAAGAACGAAGACATAGAACTGCCTGGAGAAACTACTGAAGGTGAGAGCTGACTGTAATGTCATCCTACGATTGATATGCAGTTAGAAACTTGAGAGTTTTCTGGTACAGCAGTGGCCTTTTTTGCTACTTGAACTGGGTTTCAGGAAGGTAACTATATATTTACTGAAAGGACAGAGAGAGTGACTGTTCAGTGTTCGCTGTAGGCCGATTGATTGATTGCTACCGAACTGGTCTCAGATTGACTGAATAATGTTGAATAAATAATTTCCATGTCAGGGCTGTAGTTTACTAAGAGAGAGGGGAAGGGTTACATTGTGGCAAAGTGAGATTCACAGCTGCTTCATGTGTGTAAAAGCTGTAAAAAGTGTCATACCTCGAGACTATTTTGTATGTGTGAATTCAGACAGTTAATACATCTCATTTCTATTCAGTGTAAACTGAGAAAATTATCTAGAAAGAATGTTGTTCTTGGCTTTTTGTGAAGGTAAGTTATGTCTAATTGTCAGGAGGGCACTGACTTATAATCTGACAAACTGATTCACTGCTATTGGGTGTTGGGCAGAGCACTAGTGATCACTGGTTACTGAATATTGTGCTTGTGATTGAACAGAGTCTATTTGTTGTTCAGAAAACAAAGATGGAGTTGTGGCGGCAGTGTGCGATGTGGCTGATCGACTGCCGAGTTCTTCCTGAGAACCACCGGGTCACATGGGAGGGCGCACAGGTAAATCTGAATACATGCAAACACCTGCACATGAGCACACATTTTGTCTTGGTTCCTCAATTTAATTTTGTGTGTGTGTTTGTGCTTTGAAAGGTGTGTGACTTGGCTCAGGCTCTAAGAGATGGCGTGCTACTCTGCCAGTTGCTCAACAACTTGCTGCCACAGGCCGTCAACCTGAGAGAGATTAACCTTCGCCCACAGATGTCCCAGGTAACAAGCACACACACAGACACCTTTTCCTGCTCCATTTCCATAGGACATTTCCATAGCGACCAGCACACAGCACTGAAGCTCCAAAGCAATCTGATAGGAAAATGCTGCGATCTATATCTGTCCAAATCCCGGAGCATGTGTAGAGAGTGGAGGGGACAATGACAAAGAAGAAGAACAGGCAAAGAGAAACAACTAGAAAGCACTCAGAGAGGAAAGACACTGCAAAACAAAATCATCTTGTCAAGTAAATTTGTTCATTATTGAACCCTAAAAGCTTCCTTTCAAAGAACATCTGCATAATCAATGAGATTTTGTCAACATTTTTCACAAAAGAGCAGCTTGTTTTGTAGGAATCAGTGGCACTAGTCTGAAGGAAAACAAAATAAACACTACAATCATGGAAAGTAAATCCTGAAGAAAAGATTGATTTGTATGAGAAACAAGTTGAAATGATCTAATTTTCTTCATTTTCTTCTACGACTCAACAATGTACAAAACTTAAGTAGCAAGATTGAGATTTAAGCATTGTGCTTCTATGACATCTGCAAACTCCTCTATATTTGTAAGAAATACAGTATATTTATTATATTTATTTATCGGCACCTGGAGCTAGAGCTGTGCAAAATAATACTAAAACAGTGATATACAATTACGTGCAAATATTGTTTAATCTCTAACAACGTCAGTGTTGGCAGTTTAAAGTAAGAGTTAGTTGAATGCTTACACACCGTTCTCATGTCTCGATGCTAAATACAAAGCTGTTGCCAGCAACCAGTTAACTTAGCACAAAGACTTTGAAAGAGGGAAACATGTTAATTACTGAACTTAGAGGTGCTGGTGGGTGGATTTTATCTTTGGACAGACCCAGGTTAGTAGTTTTCCCCTTTCCCAGTCTTTATGCTAACCTAAGCTAACCGCCTGCTGGTTGTAGCATCATATTTACCAGCCAAACATGAGAGTGGCATCAAATCTCCTCATGTAGCTCTTAACAAGAAAGTGAATAAACTTCCTGAAATGTCAATGTCTATTCCAAGAAATGTTTTCTGAAAACTCATGTCTTGTTGCTTGTTTCTTCATCAAATCTCATCAAAATCAACTCTCAAGCTTTTGAGATGTCATGCTTACTGCTAACTTATGACCAAATACACAGAAGAAAACTGGAGTGAAAAATGAACCAAGAGGATGTGTGGTCTCTGAGTGGACAAAGAGAATGATGAGGGAGGATACGAGACAAAGACAATGAGAGTATGACCAAAAAGGGATGGCTGTCACGTGGTTGACCCAAACTTCTCAAGGGAAGTCCTTGAAACTGTATCTGATAGGACTCACTGTGATGTCTTAATGTGTGTGTGTGTGTGTGTCTGTGTCTAAGTTGTGCAGGGGTTAATGCACTTCAACACGTGCAATGTGAAACTCTGGGAAATCCTATGAGGTCAAGAGTTGTTAAGAAACATCCGGTGATTAACAGAAGACAGGAGTCCATTCCGTCGTGCACACACAATACACACACACACACCACACACACACACACACACACACACACACCTGATGACCTTACACGAGTAGAGGATCTCCCCAGTTCTCTTGCGATAAGGTTTACTACGCTATGAGTTAAGTGCTTCATAGAGGGATATGTGCCTGTGTGTTAATATAAAGTCCTGACAGAGTGATATAGTGTGTGCAGCAGTATCAGTCAGAACTCAACATTTCCCCTTTTCTCAAATTAGAGTTCCGCATTTCCCACTGCTGAGAGAGAGACAATGAGAGAGAGAGAGAGAGAGAGAGAGAGAGAAGCTGGTTCAGGAAGTTATGTAAAACTGCATATGTCTGACCACCATGTCAGCCATACTGTGTGGTTTCTCTTGTAGATATATTTTAACTTTGAAATTCTGCCTTTCACATTGCTCCTTTTTAGCATCAGTACCAGCATTTTTCTGAGCATTACTGCTCATGTTCATGTGGTCTGTGTGGCTGATTAGCATTTGCATACACTTTGATATAGGTTTTTAGTGCAGGTGTTTGTGGTTGTGTGTATGTGTTAGCTACAGCTGTTATTCTGGAGAGTTGTCTCACTGGACAAACAGCAGAGCCAGCGTAATATTTAGCAGCACTTTGATCTCACTATGTTGACGATGTAACGGTCTGTCAAGTCTGTTTGAAACCAGCCTGCTTTGAGATGTGTAACAGTAGCTGCCTTGTGTGTGCTCTCCAGCATGTGTGTCTACTTTGCATGTTTATTACATGCATCTAAAATTTGTTTGTAATGCCCGTTTATTTCCTTAATCATTTAAATGTTTAGTCTCATTTTTTTCTTTGTTTTTGTTTGTTAATGCTGTATCTTGCAAAGGATATGCATTTTAATGTTGTTGCCTGTGTTTCATTTGTCTTATCTCCCCATTTGGATTTAATTTACAGTAAAATAAAACAAGAGAAAAGCAGCAAATTCTTACATTTGGACTTCACAAATAAATAGATAAATTGAATCAACCGGCAAATAGTTTCAGGACTTAACTAAAGAAATATTTTTGTTTATGTTTGTGTTTAGTTTCTGTGCCTGAAGAATATCCGGACGTTTCTGGGAGTTTGCCAAGAGAGGTTTCATCTCAAAAAGAGTGAACTGTTTGAGGCCTTTGACCTGTTTGATGTTCGAGACTTCGCAAAGGTATCACCCACCACATCTATTTATCTATCTGTCTATATATCTATCTGTCTGTGCAGTAATCGTGACTCCTGCTTGTGCACTCATATGCCAGTCATTATGGTAGAAGTCAGAAGCACTGCAGCTTGCAGACACCCACATAGCCCTAACAGGAAGTAGCGTGGTGATTTTCTAATTGAAGCGGCTCAGTGAATGCGTGAATTCAGAATTTCACAGTTCTCTTTCACTTTCGGTGCAGTGCAAATGTACCACTTTGACTGTGAACAAGAGGAGATTCGAAATGTGTGTTCATTTAATTTGCAAGTACAAAGAGGAAGCATTGTCTCCTAAGAGTGAAATGAGTCAACAGGAGGTGGAACCCTCACCCTCACCCTGACTGTGGGGTCTGTTTTTTTTACATTTTTTTCTTTTACAGTTTATTTAGTTTACAGTGTGTTTCTGTCACTGAGCTTCTTGTTTCACTTTGCTGCTTCCAGTCAGTCATCCAGTACAGTAAAATATTGTAAACACTCAGGCGTGGTGGAATCTGTGCAGTATGATTTACAGTGGTGGAAGCAATATTCAGATCTTTTACTCAAGTAAAGTACCTCATTACACGTAAATCTTACTCAGTAATCATTCATTAAAACTGTCCCCAGTGGCTGATAGATTATTAGATTCCATTATAAGTACTGGTGCATCAGTTTACAAGTAGGTTTTTGCATTGTTGAGGTGGAGCTAGCCTACCTAATTTATGTATAGTTTGATAGTGTAGTCCAGTGGTTCCCAACCTAGGGATGGGGCCCTTCAAAGGGTCACAGAATAAATCTGAGAGATTGTGAGATTATTAATTGAACTACACTAATGTGTATTATTTTTGGGACTTTTCTCTAAACTTTGTTATCTTTTTTGTATATTTTTACATCTTTGGTCCTCAAACTATTGCTGAAATTAAGCCATCTGAGAAATTTAGAGGGGGAATATCTCTTTGGATAGAACTGCTAGCATCTCATAGACATCTCAAAAGTGACTAGACACTGCTGTATGTGGATTGTGTTACTTTCAGGCAGAGCAAGGCTACCTATTTCCCTTGTTGTGAAGTGAATTAGCATATTTCCAAAAATGTGAAACAGTTTCTTTGAAGTTATTATAAAGTCAATCCATTAAGACGTTATTTTTTCTCAACTTCTCCACCAGGGTTTCACTTCTTGTTACATCTTTCCTCCTTTCTCTGTCTTGAATGAAAGTAGAAAACAGAGGGAAAAAACGTTCAGCAGTTCTAACTCAGAAGTACAGTCTTTACTTGGACAACATATTTATTTTATATCACCACCAAATGTCACGAGAGAGAGAGAGAGAGAGGCCCAGCTTATTTGTATTTGTCTCTCCGAAAGAGAAGAACCGTAGTTCAGGGTTCTAGGAGGCAACTTTTGAATTTTTATGTTTCTCACTGTAGTAGAGAAAGTTTCAACCAGAGCAGGGGTCAAGGGTGATCTTGGAGAGGGAAAAACAATGTTTAATGGCCAAAAAAAAAAAAATCCATGATTGTCTTGATCACATCATAGTTACAAAACATTAAAAGCGTTACACTAAGTACAGACAAGCAGAGATATTAGAGCTCACTGTCACATGTTGTTGCTTAATCAGAAAGAATGATAGGTTTCATTTGAAGAGCCATGTGACATCTCTGAGTTTGTTTCTGATCACATCTCTCATGACATTGGTTATCTGAGATCACTCATTGTGATACTGCAGTTTTCATTTTAACAGTCAAACACAACATGAGTGAAACCAGGTCAGTGGAGAATTATTCAGCGCTAATTTTTAAGGTGTGAAACAGCTCTTACTGCTTGTCTACCAGCCTGTGTCTTACTCTCTACAGGGTATACTAACTATATGCCTCTTGATGTGTCTGTGTGACAGGTCATAGACACTTTGTCCATCCTGTCTCATTCATCCATTGCAATACAAAGAGGACTTCAGTAAGTAGCTTCCTTCCTCTGTTGCGTAATTGCATAATAGTCATGTTAATTCTCTTTTTTTTTTTCTTTAGTAACACTTTACTTAAACTCCTCCTGTTTAGCACTATATAAACATTATACCCTCTTCTATTAAGACATATTCTATAATATCACATTGAATTTGAATTTATGTATTTATCTGTTTATATACTAGTCTCTACATATGGGGGAGGCACAGGAGGAGTTACAGTCGTTGACTTCTTTGATAAACACTTACAACTGTATAACAGTTTGTAATAAGTAAAATGCTTAAATACTTCCTCCTCCAGGCCTTTTCCTTTGGAAGGATGCGCTCCTGATGATGAGATCTACAGCGGCCTCTCTGACCAAATAGAGTGAGATATTTTTCTCAAATTTGTTATGATGATACAGTTGAGGAAGAGAAATAGTCCCAAAAAAAGCTGTCTTCTGTTTTTGGTGATGATTTTTTTTTTATTTTATTTTATTTTTTTCAAGTCAAGTCAAGTCAAATTTTATTTATATAGCGCCAATTCACAACAGAAGTTATCTCGAGACGCTGTTTTAGCATCTTAAAACAAAATAGGGTATCATGGGTAAATCTCTAAATCTGCCTTTGGTCTGTTACTGTACATAGTTACACCAGTGATTCATCCTCCCTGATACAGACTGTCCATTTCCCATGTTTGTTAACAGCTTGTGCAGGGGTGTAGCAAGAACGCAAATCGGTACATGACAATCGCAAGTGAAAGAAATACAAATGAGTTTTATTGTACAAAACACAAAAACGGATTTTTTAGTTAATCTTATACATCTCTGCCTTTTTACAGTGAATATTTGTACATTTAAGCTTCCTTATAATGATATTAATTAAGACAAGACAAAGATTATGATAGTATCAATACTGTGTGTGTTGTGTTTATCAGTGACACAGTGGATGAGGATGACGACTTATATGACTTTGTGGAGGATGAGGAGAACGAGGGGGATGAGATCTATGAAGACTTGATGAGGACGGATGAACCACCTGAAGCTGTGAGTGACAAGTTACAGCTTTCAGTTCTTTGGTGCATCTACCACCATAAATATATTTTAGACAGATCCAAAAAAGTTTTGTGATTTGATACCCAGCATGTGTTCTTTTTTTTTTCTTATCTTATTTAAATCATTTTTGAACCCTGAAAATATAGTGAAGGAAAAATAAATATCATTTTGTGTATTAGAAATATACCTTTCTGCAACCCTATCCTGTTAATGATAGTGCGATTCCTTAGATTCATTCTGAGACCCTTTGTGGGTGGTATGACCCCAGGTTAGAAGTTACTGAAAACCCAGAGTTGTGCAGAGATGTTTGCAGTGTGTCTCCATCTGCAGATAGCAGCCCCATCCAGGAAAAACAACATAATAAAATATAATAAAAAAACATAAAAACATAATGTCTAACCCAGCTACATAATTCATGTATCTTGCTGTGAAGGGTGGTGTAAATGAAGAGTCGTGAGAGCAAGAGTTGGAAATTCACAAGGGCAAAAATACCCTGAAGTTTTTAGGATCTGCCACTGAAATTGAAAAGCATCAATATTTAATAGTATTCCTTAAGCATTTTATCATTTCTTTGTTGTCGGATATTTATGCATCAATTTGACTATTTACACTACGTGAAAATGCTGCCTAATCAGCAGAAATTACTTTCATGACAGATGCAGAAGAAGCTTAAAATGCTGACAAACAATGGCATAAACAAAAGAACTATAATCATAAGGTGAAAGGAAAAAAAAGGGTTGATGGTGGAAGGGTGAAAGAGACAAAGGCCTGCGATCAGTGTTCAGCTGCAAGATACAAGTCAAAACAACTTGTGTCCATGATACTCAAAATAAATAAATCTCTCCACACGTCACCTCACAGTTTTTGTGTGTGTTTATGCAGCAGCAGAAGACAGGTGTTGACAAACGAGAGTGCTGCCTGCAGGAGATCAGACAGACAGAAGAGAAATACAGCGACACACTGGAATCTATATTACAGGTGTGCACACATTTTCAGTCTGACCAAAGAAGATTCATTCAGAACATTCACAGACAAACATGAAAGTGGACATTCATATGTACAGATTAACAAACACACCTTCTCTTTTGTGCAGCACTTTATGAAACCGCTTGAAAAGTTTCTCCAGGAGCAAGACATTGAGAGTATCTTCATCAACATTGAGGTACAGGGGGAGATTATTCACACACCTGGTCATGTGTACAGGTTTACCTTCACATATTAGCTTTGTTTACATGTTTTCTGTGTATGCAGGAGTTGGCCAACACCCATCGTAATTTGTTGGAGGAGGTCCGGAGCTCCATCCTAAATTATGGAGCAAGGAATCTCTACCAGGTGTTTTTTAACTACAAGGAGAGGTACACAACACACACACACATTTTCAGTGAGATTAGAGGTGCATAATGTAATAATAAATATAATAAATAATATGTTTTAATATTGTTAACCCCCTCAGGCTCTTACTGTACGGTCGCTACTGCAGTCAGGTGGAAACAGCAACAAAACACCTCGACAAGCTTTCAAACACGAGAGAGGATATCAGGATGAAACTGGAGGTGAGGAAGAAGCACACTTTCAAAGGCAGAAGTACAGGGGAAGTGTGATTTTTTTTTTAAATTATTATTTATATTTTTTTTACTGATGTTGAGTAACTGGCATATAATGAGCAAATGATGTATACTGCACTGTACAATACAAAGTCTGAACTAAAGGCAGAGTCACTGAAGTCAGCCCAGAGTTGGTTGGCCCTGTTGAAAATAACAGGCAGTGTTTGGTGGGAAGCCAGTGAGGGATTGTGTACTTGTGTGCTGTTCTGTGTACAATGTGGCTTTTCATTACTATAGTGTTATTAGTAGGTTTTAACTGCATTTAGCTTGACGTGTGTATTAAGAGAGGTGGATACTGATTCCTCTATTGGTCGGCTTCAGTGGCACACAAAGACATTTACTGCATTTTTTTCTTAAGTTTAGAAACCATAGAAATTTAATATCTGTAAAACTGGAAATCTGGAGCCTGGAAAAACTATTTTTATGAGTGTGATTGTGGGATGAGTCAGCAGCTTTAGAGAAAAACCTACTGATGCACATGTTGAGTCATGGGCAACACTATCCCAAAACAAACCAGGAAGAGAGAAAAACATTTTTGGCATATGTGCTGGGTGAGCAACTTTCACCACAATGAATTGAAACCGTCTTTGACCATGGTGTCCTTTTTGTATTAAATCCATAATCTATTTAGAAACAGGAAGGAAAGAGAAAAGTTAGCAAACTGATTCTCGTAATACTTCCTAATCATAAGGACATGTTGGTCACTTGGGTACATAATGGATTTATTGCCTCACTAGGGGCTCACTAGGATGGCAGTGTTAGTTGATTGGTCCACCACTTTGGTTTATACTAAAATATATCAACAACTTGTATGAATTCTAACAGCTTTGGTGATCCCTGACTTTTCATCTAGTGCCGCAAGCAGATGAACATTTTTAATTTATTCATATTCTATGAGATTGACTGGGACATCATCATGCACAAAAAGTACATTTTGTGTAGTTATGATCAAAATTCAAATTATATAATACAAAGAGTAGTATTTGACCCCGTATGCTGTCTGAGGTGTTCTCGGAACAGTTGTACAGATGTGGCTTTTGTAATAGTGGCCAACAACAGAAATGCTTTCTGGCCCACAGGTTAGGTAGGAGATTCAATCCATAAACTTTACTCGTGTCAGTAAGATAGATACACATTCTGGGCACATGAACCATCCTTTCAGTGCTGCAATATGTTTTATTTTGTGTTGTGTGTATGTGTGCAGTGATGACATTAGCTTGGTAGCTCAGAGAATTCCAAAATTTTATTTACCAAAACTAACTTATGTTTAAATGTTCATGTGATTTAGTCATTAACAGAGAATAGAAAGAGGAAATGCCTCATGTTCAGTATCGGTATTGAAGATGGTGATCCTATCCCTGGCATCACTTGGTATCAAATCGAAACCACACCTTTTGTTGTATGTGTGTATCTGTTTGTCAGGTACGTGTTGTTATATGACTAAAAATCCCCCCTACCGCAAGGGGATTTTTTGTTTCAGTACCACATTTTGCCACTAGAGGAAACTAGCATGAAGGTTGTGTCTGTCACCAACATCCTCGACTGTGGTTTACGGCACACTTTGCTTCTCTCACACTTCCTTCTCCTTTTCCCTCAGGAGTGTTCAAAGAGAGCCAATAGTGGACGTTTTTCTCTCAGAGATTTACTCATGGTCCCTATGCAGAGGGTCCTCAAATATCACCTGCTGTTACAGGTATGTGAGAGTGTGTGTGCTTGCTTTACACTTAGTTGTCTTTTCTGTTTTATCCAGCAGCTATAATTTGATGTGGGTTATTTGTGTGTAGGAGCTGGTGAAGCATACCACTGACCCAACAGATAAGGAAAATCTACGCACAGCTCTTGATGCCATGAGAGTAAGTGTGTGTATTTGTGTGACTTTTGATCACTGCCCTAAATGTGTTATATTTAGGGCCCGAGCAACGAGTTGCGTGGGCCCAACGGGGCCATGCAACGAGTTGCAAGGACCCTCTTGTTTTCGGTCTGTTTATTATTATTATTATTATTATTAGGGCCCGAGCAACGAGTTGCGTGGGCCCAACGGGGCCATGCAACGAGTTGCAAGGACCCTCTTGTTTTCGGTCTGTTTATTATTATTATTATTATTATTAGGGCCCGAGCAACGAGTTGCGTGGGCCCAACGGGGCCATGCAACGAGTTGCAAGGACCCTCTTGTTTTCGGTCGGTTTATTATTATTAGGGCCCGAGCAACGAGTTGCGTGGGCCCAACGGGGCCATGCAACGAGTTGCAAGGACCCTCTTGTTTTCGGTCTGTTTATTATTATTATTATTATTATTATTATTATTATTATTTTTTTTCTTCTTTTTCCGCCTCTTAGATCGGCTTTTTGAGGGCCTTAACATGCGTGAAAACTTACCAAAATTTGCAGACGCGTCAGGCACGGCGAAAAATTTAATAATTTAGGGGTCTTGAGCATGGGCGTGGTAAAATGGCCTCGGTAGCGCCACCTACATTTTTAAACGGAACAGCCCCTCAAGCCCGTTGCGCCTAAAAATCTGAAAATCTGCACACATATGTAACATCCCATGACGCACCAAAAAGTCTCTTGGAGCCATATTCTAAACCCAACAGAAAGTATTTTTATTTTGACCGGAAGGTGAAAAAATTGTGTGTTTTTGGCCATTTCCAGGGGTCGCTTGAACGCGAACTAGTCCTAGACGCATTATCCGATTGACTTCAAAACTTAATAGTATGTTCTTAAGACATAGACGACGTTAAATTGCGGCAGATTTTGAGTTTTTGTTGAAGGGCGTGGAAGTTATGGCCCCTCAAAGTTCGATTACTCGCCACGAAACAGGAAGTTGCTTTATTTTTGCTATATTTCGGCCATACTTTGTCCAAACTGCATCAAACTTTACAGGATTGTTAATGGTACCTATCTGCACACATCCATATGTCAATATTCATACAATTGTTGTAGCACCACCTATTTATAGCAGGAAATGACATATTTTATAGTGTGATGTCCAGTTTCTAGACGGGTGACCAGATTCACTTCAAATGTTGTCAGCCCCTCCTTGAGGAATTTTTTGGAAGACTGGCTCCGAAAATTGTGAGTTTTGGTCGAAGCGTGTGCCGGTTCTGGCCCGTCAAAGTTCAGAAACCCAACTTCCTGTTTGAAACCTCAGATTTTGGGGTAACTTCCTGTTGCGACTCTCTACTTTATCCTATAGATGGAGCCATTGTATTACTCTTTGATGGGTTTTTGGAAGGGGGTCTCTGTGTGTGTGCGTCTGTGTGTGTGTGTGTGTGTGTGTGTGTGTGTGTGTTTGTGTTTGTGTTTGTGTTTGAGGGGGGAGGGGAAGAAGAGTTGATTGAGTCTGTGAGAAGCTGCCACAGAGAGGTTACAGTCAGGAGAGCCAAGAGCTGCTTTACACGCGGTATAAAAACTTCAGTTAAGATTTGAGCTGTCACTTGAGAAAGCATCATGCCAAAAACTAAGGAAATCACTGTAGACTTGAAGAATTGTCGATGCTTAGGAAGCAGGAGAAGGATATACAAAGTTATAACAGCATTTCCAAGCGTCAAGAACTCAAATGAGAAGCGTCACCGAGAAATTCAAGGAGAGCCACACTGTGCAGAACAAGCCTGGCAGAGGTAGG